>NC_084891.1:11225000-11342500 GCF_958979055.1 Alnus glutinosa | reverse complement strand
TTTGTTATCATCAAAATATTTGCAATATAATCGAATTGACGCCATAGGGCTAACAGGGATGAGCGTCCGGACGGCTATTCTTCAACACGCAATTTCCGTATCGATAATGCGTGTGTCCAGACCATGATAGGCAGTTGTCCAGACGGTTGAAGTCGAATCGGCAATTTCTTTCTTTGATGCACGCGCGTCTGGACCACAGCAGTCAGACGTCCGAACGATCATATTTGAATTGCAATTCTTGCCTTACGGAGACGCGCGTCCGGACGGGATACCACATCGTCCGGACAGTAGATTGATCTTCCCTTTCTTGGAACTTGGAAAGAAACAGAAACTGATCGAGTACTGGGAGGCGTCCGGACATGCTGCTGAAACGTCCAGACAGATGCAAGCTGGCACAGAAACTTCTCGATACAGTATGGGGTCCAGACGGAATGAACACTTCATCCGGACGGATGATGCTGGTCTGTCTAGCGTCCGGACGGGATGACACGTCGTCCGGACGGATGGAATAGTGGACAGATGGGCGTTCAGATGGGATGGCTCGATCATCCGGGCGGCTGACAGGGAACTTGAATTCTTCTGACATGCAGACTCTGAATAGTGGAATCCCTGTTTACAACATCTTTACGCTTAAATGATTTTGTCCAAACATAGAATGAGGCCAAAATAGTAACGTAATGGATTGCAAGTGCAAGGTCGATTCCACAGGGAATTTTGTTCTTGAAAAACAAATTTATGTCTAAACTAATTAAATCTTAACCTAGTTCCAAAAAAAAAAACTTGAGAATTTGATTTTTTGATAAAAAAGAAAACATAAACTAAATAAAGTAAAATAAAACAAAGGGAAAGATACTAAGGTTTTGGAATCCACACTCACCGAATCATAACAACATACTCCATGTTCATCAATATTAATCCGAAGTTCTCACAATTAAAATCTTAAGTATGTTTTACTATGCTTCAAAGAGTTAATCAAAACATCCCATGTATCCATTCTTTACACAATTCACAAAAGATATCCGGTTTAAACCAAATCGTCAAATGTATCCGTAGAATAAATCACAAGGGATATCCAATTGTTTTGAAAACAAAAACAAAGTAGTTAATTATGTGGAATTATCTCAAATCATCAAATGTATCCTTGAATTACAAAAGATATCCAAGAATCATTCCACACATTGAAAAGAAGCAAAACATTGGAAAAATTAAACTCAATAAAATCGGATGATAAAAACTTACATGGAAGTATTGTTCTTCTTCATCGATGAGGCTTCATCCTCAACCTTAGTTGAAAAATTAGCTACACATGACTATGAAAAATAAATCCTAAACTAAAGAAAAACTAAACTAAAAAGAAGAAAACTATATTTGGTCTGTAGCTTCTCACTCTTTTTCTTGAGGATTAGAGATCTATTTATAGGGAGAAAACAAATCCTAGAAGCCCTGGAATTTCTAGTAAATTCAAGGGTTAGTCTTCTAGTTTTGTTATTTTCTAATGTTTGGTATTAGATTTGTGTTTTTAGTGTTTTGTAGGTCATTTTCCTTCTTGGATTGAGTTTTCAGTCTCCTACTCAAACTAGAAGACTAACCTCTGAATTTATTAGAAATTCTAGGGCTTCTAGGATTTGTTTTCTCCCTATAAATAGTCCTCTAAGCCTCAAGAAAAAGAGTAAGAAGCTAGAGACCAAATATATTTTTCTTCTTTTTAGTTTAGTTTTTCTTTAGTTTAGGATTTATTTTTCATAGTCATGTGTAGCTAATTTTTCAACTAAGGTTGAGGATGAAGCCTCATCGATGAAGAACAACAATACTTCCATGTAAGTTTTTATTATCCGATTTTATTGAGTTTAATTTTTCCAATGTTTTGCTTCTTTTCAATGTGTGGAATGATTCTTGGATATCTTTTGTGATTCAAGGATATATTTGATGATTTGAGATAATTCCACATAATTAATTGCTTGATTTTTGTTTTCAAAACAATTGGATATCCCTTGTGATTTATTCTACGGATACATTTGAAGATTTGGTTTAAACCGGATATCTTTTGTGAATTGTATAAAGAATGGATACATGGGATGTTTTGATTAACTCTTTGAAGCATAGTAAAACATACTTAAGATTTTAATTGTGAGAACTTCGGATTAATATTGATGAACATGGAGTATGTTGTTATGATTCGGTGAGTGTGGATTCCAAAACCTTAGTATCTTTCCTTTTGTTTTATTTTACTTTATTTATTTTATATTTTCTTTTTTATCAAGAAATCAAATTCTCTAGTTTTTTTTTTGGAAGTAGTTTAGACATAAATTTGTTTTTCAAGAACACAAGTCACTGAGGGATCGACCTCGCTCTTGCAATCCATTAACTGCAAACAATTCGTGCACTTGCGAGTACATTTAAAATTAACATCAAGTTTTTGGCGTCATTGCCGGGGAATTGTTTGATTTTTGAAAATAATTTATTTCTACTACTTTTTTTCAATGTGTGGAATGATTCTTAGATATCTTTTGTGATTCAAGGATACATTTGATGATTTGAGATTTAATTAGTTTAGATATAAATTTGTTTTTCAAGAACACAATTCCATGTGGGATCGACCTCGCACTTGCAATCCATTATGTTAGTATTTTGGCCTCATTCTGTGTTTGGACAAAATCACTTAATTGTAAAGATGCTGCAAACAGGGATTCCACTATTTAGAGTCTGCAAGTCAGAAGAATTCAAGTTCCCTGTCAGCTGTCCGGACGATCGAGCCATCCCGTCCGGACGCCCATCTGTCCACTGTTCCATCCGTTCGGACGACGTGTCATCCCGTCCGGATGCTAGACAGACCAGCATCATCCGTCCGGACGAAGTGTTCATTCCATCCGAACCCGATACTGTATCGAGAAGTTTCTGTTTGCCAGCTTGCATCCGTTCGGACGTTTTAGCAGCATGTCCGGACGCCTCCCAGTACTCGATCAGTTTCTGATTTCTTTCCAAGTTCCAAGAAAGGGAAGATCAATCAACCGTCCGGACGATGCGGTATCCTGTCCGGACACGCGTCTCCGTAAGGCATGAATCGCAATTCAAATATGATCGTCCGGACGTCTGACAGCTGTGGTCCGGACGCGCGTGCATCAAAGAAGGAAATTGCCGATTTGACTTCAACCGTCCGGACGACTTCCTATCATGGTCTGGACATGCGCATTACCGATATGAAAATTGCGTGTTGAAGAATAGCCGTCCGGACGCTCATCCCCCATGGTCCGGACGCTAGAGAGCCTTATAAGGAAATTACTTGCAAGGGACGTACGACCGTCCGGATGATGTGCCATCCCGTACGGACGATGTCCTTAAACAGGAAAGATTTCTTTGCAAATTTTTCAGAAAATCTTGTCGTACAGTTGTCCAACCGGACGGCCCATGTCCACCGTCCGGACGGTGCCCAGGTATATTTTGCCTGACGCTCATCTGAGCGCCCAGCCTAAAAATAGAGGTCCCTGGGCATTGAGAACTGCAAGAATTCAGTATTGAATTCCTCAACTGCTCAGAGACGTGATATTTCCTCTGAAGCCCTGTTCAAGTGTGCTGTTTCTGTGCTGCAACTGAAGTCTATCTTAGAGGTCGGATCTAAGGTAAGGAGCTCCATTGAAGACCCCTTCAGGTAGGAGAACCTGGTTGGGAAGCGTTCGTGTTGGGTTACATGTCAGAGATCAAGGTACGACCACTGCATCGGTACATGTGAGTGTTACTGTCTTGTATCTAGCTATGTCTTCTGAATAGTGGAATTCCTAGGTTTGGCTGCCCTGGAGTGGTTTTTCTCTTTACTAAGTTTCCACTTCCTCAACAAAAATTTGTGTGTCATTTACTTTCCACTGTGCTTTAATTTTTGTTGACACTTATGCACACACTTTATTTTTAGAAGTCAATTCAATTTTTCAATTGGTATCAGAGCTTGGTACACTATGAGAAGATTAATTTCTTGTGTGTTATTATATTTGACATCTATATCTTGATATGTTTCAAAATCTTAATTATGTTCCTACCTTTGATGGTACGAACTATGGCTATTGGAAAGCTCGAATGCGATTCTTTTTAAAATCTATTGACTGTTGGAGTATTTTTGACTCTAGTTGAACTAAACCAGAGGATACAACTCCTGAAACAGTCCCTCTGAAAAACGCCCGACTTTCCAACGATAAAGCCCTCCATGCTCTGTGCCAAGCACTTTCTCCCTCTGAATTCGCCAAAATTTCAAATTGCGAATCAGCCAAAGAAGCATGGCAAATCTTGGAAACAACATATGAAGGCACGAAATTAGTTAAATCTGCCAAACTTCAAATGTTGACTTCAAGATTTGAAGAAATTAAGATGTTCGAAGAAGAGACTTTTGGAGAGTTTTACTCCAAGATAAGTGACCTTAGAAACTCCGTGGTGAGTCTTGGGAAATCTATCTTGGATGTAAAACTCATCCAAAAAATTCTAAGATCTTTGCCTAAGTGTTTCAGGATCAAGGTAACAACGATCGAAGAAAGCAAGGATCTTGAAGAGATGAAGATTAAAGAGCTAGTTGGATCTCTTCAAACATATGAGCTGTCTCTGCCCCCAGTCAAGAAATTGAAGACCATTGCCCTAAAGGCTTCCAAGAAGAAGGTAGAAGCCTCCTCTGAAGATGACTCTGAGGATGAAGACAAAGCTGTGGCTATGTTAGCCAAAAATTTCAGAAGACAGATGAAAGATGATCGGTTCAAGAAGAAGTTTTCTGATAAAATGAAGAAACCTCTCAGAAAACTTGAACCAGAGGAAGAGGAGAAGAGAGATCCTAGAGGACCCCGATGTTTTGAATGCTCAGGCTTTGGGCATATCCGGGCGGATTGTTGAAATCTCAAAAAGGGCAAGGGGAAGGCATACAATGTGACTCTTAGTGATGAGTCAGAAGAAGAAGCTCCAGAGTCTGAAAAATTTATGGCCTTTGTAGCCCCACTTGTTGAAGAAGAAAACTCATATTACTCGAAGCATAGTGAAAGTGAGGAAGAGCTCAAGGAGGCCTACAAGACACTCTACAAAGAGTTTGAGAAGCTAAGGGAAGGCCGAAAATAGCACCTGAATGATCTGAACAGTTTGCAGACCGAGAAGAGTTCATTGATGCACAAAGTACAAGAGCTAGAGGAAAAGCTACTAGAGACACAGCTCCAGGTAGAGAGAGTCACTGATGAGAAGTTGACTCGTATGCTGTCCATCCAGAAAAGCCCAAATGACAAGACTGGTCTCGGGTATGTAGCTTCCTCTTCTGATGTTCCTTCTTCCTCAAAGACTGTATTTGTGAAATCTACAGTCCCAGAGCTTCCTCCTGCCGTTGAAGATAAACAGAAGGAAAAGGTCAATGATGACGTTCCAGGCACTCAACAGCCTCATTCCATCAGAAGACCTCCTATTTGCCATCACTACGGTCTCAGTGGGCATGTTCGGCCTCAATGCTCCCTCTTGAAAGCTCAAAAGGCCAAAGCCAAGAAAGAAGCGCCCATACAAGCTCATTATGGCACTAGATCTGAGGCTCAGCATCAGACTCCTTGGCATCAGGCATCCTATCAAGTACCATGGGGACAAGTATCAAGGCATCAGTATCAAGCCCCTTGGTCTCATGCTCCTCAGCATTAGCGGCCTCAGCAACGGTTTGTACTAGCCAATTACAGAGGCACTTACAAGAGCAAACCCAAGCATTTGAGAAGGCCTCAAGAGCAATACTCCAGTGAGCCTCCTGTCTGGATGCAAAACATGATGGAGTTGATGATGCAGTCTTGTCAGCAACCACCCACTGGAAGGCAGACTTGGGCTGAGAAAGGCAGTTACCCCAGGAAGGGGAACCGACGCACCTAGCAGGTTCGGGTGTTCATGCCTTGGATTTGGTTCCTAATCCTAAGGCATCAGGTTTGATTGCTTGCACTTTTTATGTTATATTTATGTGCTTGTTATGCAATCTTGGAACTAGCTTGTTGTGCCCCCTGTTTCTCTTGAGAGAACTTTGCAGGTATCTATTGGGGAAGACAGAAAAACCAGGTCGAGCGACTGTTTTTCTGTACTGGCATATTTGAGCAGTTACAGGTGTGATCTTACCTTTGCATATGATGTCATTTCCATATTGCATGTTTTTTTTGTTTTTAATAATAATAAAAAAATAAAAAATTTTGGGAGAATTCGCAGGACTTTTTCTTCTTGGCTTCTTAGATATTGTATGTATCTTTACCTGATATCTCAATTCTATGAGCATTAATTTACTTTTCTTAGATACATTTGAGAGTATATGATTATTTTGGCCAAGTTAGTTTTCCTGGCTGCGCAAAAGTAGGATAGCTCCTTTCCTCATGCGATGAAAAAGTGCACTATCCGAGACTCCCTAAAGGTACGTCATTCCTTCTCTGACTATTTGCTTCTAGAATTTTTGAATAAGAGAAGAGGTTTGTGATAAGATGGTCAAATTGACCACAGGCTAGTTGAACCTAGGATCTAAAAATTCTGGCATTTCCTCTAGCTTGTAGCACCATAAGAATTGAGCAGTTATTTGTATGATTTTTGTGCTTTAAGATTGTTTATTCACTGCTTCTGTACTGAATCTGCAATATTCCTTGCCCTCTAGGAGCAAGTAAAAATTTATCTTGTCCTTCATGGTACAAGTAAAACAATTCGGTGCTGTATCTCAGGGGGAGTGTATCAGATGAGGATGGCTAGGCCCTAGTAAGAGTAAGGTTTGACTTTTGGCTAATCTGTCACAGATTCTCTCTCTTCTTTAGGAAATCCGGTTGCTCTTGTCATGATTTTTTAAAGACCTTGTGGGTTTAGTCTTCACACACACACACACACACGCATTGCATGAGTTGAGTTGCCTATTTGAATTTTCTATTTTCAGTAAAACTGTTTGTGCTAAATGAAATCTCAATTCTCATTTATAACTCTGTTTAGTTTTTGAGAAGCTCTCTGATTGTGTTATCAGTTGATTATACATGCATGGTCTAACACTGACTTGAGGAAATTTGATCTCTGTAAATTTTCCTCAACTTTTTTGGTGTTTCAGTGTGGAGCGTCCGGACGGCTCTCTCTTGGAGTCCGGATAGAGATGGAGCCCACATGTCCGGACAGGACCTGACAGAGTCCGGACGTGCGCTGTCATCATCGCCCGAGCGGTCTTTCTATATCGTCCGAACGCGCGCGACCAGTCTGCTCCTTTTTGAGGCAGCAAGCGTCCGGACGTCATCAATCCACCGTCTGGACGAGGACCCCACAGTGGCTATAAAAACCACTGCTCGCCGCATTCCCTTCATACCCCACAAAATCTGAACTTTTGGCTGCTTGTGAGTTATTTGTCTTTGAGTTCTTTGGTTTTTTTTTTTTTGCATATTCCTCTCATATTTCAGGTATTTTTCTAGTCTTTTTCTCTTCAGTTTTTTTTTTTTTAAAAAAAAAAACTGTTAGAATGTTATTTTTTAATATGAGATGCATATTGCAGCCATGTTGAACTTCCTTGGACTTCATTGTGATATTCCTATTTATTTTCACAAGTTTTTTTTACTACTGTTATTCTGCCAAATTTTTGTTATCCTAACAAGAATATTTTTGGAATATTTTTCTTTGGAAAATTCTTGTTGGATCTTTTGCAGAATAATGTCTGCCGGCAGTCCACCCCGCAGGGTCCGTCAGAGGCTTGTGGAAGATAGGGCTACAATTCAAGCCAAAATTATGGACCGCTCCGTCATTGCTAAGTGGAACGTTCTTCGGGCTGATATCATGGTGCCACCACTAGACAACATACTTGACATCATCCAGACATATAACTGGGGATATCTCCATAGCTGTGCTTGTCAGGTATACACCAGATTAGTCAAGCTGTTCTACGCCAACCTGGAGGTGGTTCAGAATGATGATCGTGGTGTGGTGCTTCAGTCCTCAGTTGCAGGCCACCTCATCACTGTTGATCCTCAGGTCATCAGCCACATCATCCGAGTCCTAGTGCTCGAGATTTTGGCCAGCCCATACAATGAGGTGGTGCTTCCTCCATCCCTGGATGATCTCAGGAAATTCTTATGTGCCATTCCCCAAGGTGAGGAGCGCTCTACTGCCATCCGGATTGGTGCCCTGTCATCCACCCACTGCATGCTGGCCAAGATCGTTCAGTAGAACATCTGGCCTGTTGCTCGGCGCAGTGATCTAATTCTGAAACGGGCCCAGTTTGTCTATGCAATCCACCTCTGCTTGCCTTTTTGCCTGTGCAAGCACATTTTGAGGGTTATATTAGAGGCCCATGATGAGAGCACTGCTGGTCTCCCTTTTGGCTGCCTCCTTACTAAGATTATTCTTCAGTCGGGCATCAATGTCAATGGCGAATCGAAGATGAAAATGCAGCAGCCCATTAGCAAGCAGACATTGATGAAGTCTAATGCGCAGCAGCGGAGAGATGACTCCGATGATGAGGTGCCCCCACCTGTTGCTATGCCAGTCGGCTTTCCAGATATGGCTTCATCCTCACATACTGTGCCACCATCTAAGCCAGAGGTCAATTATGCTCAGATTATGGAGGCTCTTGCTGCACTTCAAGGAGGGATGAGCAGCATGCGGGTGTCTATGTCTTCCATGCAGCAGTCCATCTCATCCATACAGCTAGCTGTGCAGTCGATCGACAGGCGCGTGGAGTAGAACCAGCTGGACCTTCAGGAGTGCCTGAAGTGTCATCATCCTAGCAGCAGTGATGATGAGGATGTTGCAGATGGGATTTTACCCATGACTGAGGATGTTTGATTCCCTCTTATGATTTGTAGACTTTTTTATTGTCTTTTGTTATTTTGAGACAATTTCTGCTTTGTTAAAACTTTTTGGATATATATTACTCTGTTTCCCGGGTCCTTCTGAGACCGTTAGGGGGAGTAACTTTTATGATAGTTAGTTTTTATTACTCTATTTTACCCTTTGTCCCTTTGTGACGAAAAGGGAGAGTAATTTTTATTTTCGACCGAGAATGTATTTCCAAACCGGTCAAGTGATTTTTGTCCCAGAATGGCCAAAGGGGGAGTTTGTTAGTATTTTGGCCTCATTCTGTGTTTGGACAAAATCACTTAAGTGTAAAGATGCTGTAAGCAGGGATTCCATTATTCAGAGTCTGCAAGTCAGAAGAATTCAAGTTCCCTGTCAGCCGTACGGACGATCGAGCCATCCCGTCCGGACGCCCATCTGTCCACTATTCCATCCGTCCGGACGACGTGTCATCTCGTTCGGACGCTAGACAGACCAGCATCATCCGTCCGGACGAAGTGTTCATTCCGTCCGGACCCCATACTGTATCTAGAAGTTTTTGTGCCAACTTGCATCCGTCCAGATGTTTCAGCAGTATGTCCGGACGCCTCCCAGTACTTGATCAGTTTCTGATTTCTTTCCAAATTCCAAGAAAGGGAAGATCAATCAATCATTAGGACGATGTGGTATCCCGTCCGGACGTGCGTCTCCGTAAGGCAAGAATCGCAATTCAAATATGACCGTCCGGACGTCTGATAGCTGTGGTTTGGACGCGCGTGCATCAAAGAAGGAAATTGCCGATTCAACTTCAACCGTCCGGACGACTGCCTATCATGGTCTGGAAGCACGCATTACCAATATGGAAATTGCGTGTTGAAGAATAGCTGTCCGGACGCTCATCCCCCATGGTCCGGACGCTAGAGAGCCTTATAAGGAAATTACTTGCAGCGGACGTGTGACCGTCCGGACGATGTGCCATCCCGTCTGGGCGATGTCCTTAAACAGGAAAGATTTCTCCGCGAATTTTTTGGAAAATCTTGTCGCACAGTTGTCCCTCCGGACGGCCCATGTCCACCGCCCATGTATATTTTGCCTGACGCTCATCTGAGCCCCCATCCTTTAAATAGAGGCCCTTGGGTACTGAGAACTGCAAGAATTCGGTATTGAATTCCTTAACTGCTCAGAGACATGATATTTCCTTTGAAGCCCTGTTCAAGTGTGCTGTTGCTGTGCTACAACTGAAGTCTATCTTAGAGGTCGTATCTAAAGTAAGGAGTTCCATTGAAGACCCCTTCAGGTAGGAGAACCTGGTTGGGAAGCTTTCGTGTTGGGTTATACGTCAGAGATCAAGGTACGACCATTGCATCGGTACATGTGAGTGTTACTGTCTTGTATCTAGCTATGTCTTATGAATAGTGGAATTCCTGGGTTTGGCTGCCCAGAAGTGGTTTTTCTCTTAACTGAGTTTCCACTTCGTCAACAAAAATCTGTGTGTCATTTACTTTCCCCTGTGCTTTAATTTTTGTTGACACTTATGCACATACTTTATTTTTAGAAGTCAATTCAATTTTTCACATTAACTGCAAACGATTTGTGCACTTGCGAGTACATTTAAAATTCACATTACATAACCACATCATCTAAGTCTTCTCAAAGTGTGCTTTCTTTCAAATTTTGCATTTTTCACCTTAAAACTATTGTTTTCTCTCAATGACCTGCAAAATATTAAAATACCAAAACTAACCAAAAACATTAGAAAATAGCAAAGCTACAGGTTTAGTAAATGAAAATTAAGGGATCCACATATGCAATATTTGCCTGATATCTCAGTTCATTGTGCATTAATTGGCTATACTTATATATGATTTAGAGTTTATGCAAGATATCTGCCAAGTTTATCCTGTGCATCTAAATGCTAGATAGTTATTCTTCTCATGTGATAATTTTCTGCACTATCCAAGCCTCCCCTAAGGTACATTTTTTTTTTCTCTGACTTTTTGCTTTTGAAGATTCTTATAAGAGAGATTTTTTTGTAAGATGGTCAAATTGACTAACTCGCTAGTTGAACCTAGAACCTAAAAATTGTAGCATTCTCTCTAGGTTGCAGCACCAAGTGATAAAAAGCATTCAAAAATTAGTAAATAGGGATAATTAAAAAAGATCCATTGCTTATTGTGCTATAAATCTGTTCTTGAACTTGTCCTTAAAGAAACAAACAGTGACCAAATCATTGCGGAAATAGACGGTTACTAAAGGACTAAGTAAAAGAAAAGTGCTGCATCTTAGGGGGAGTGTATCAGATGAGGGTTGCTAGGCCTTAGTAAAATAAGGTTTGACCTTTGACTGATCTTCATTAATTTTTCTCTCTTATTTAGAAAATTCAGTTGCTTTAAGTCATATTAGTGAACTTCATACCTTATTGAGAAAGTCTTCACGCACATACGCATTGCATGAGTTGAGTAATCTATTTAAAATGTCTATCTACAAGGAATTTTTGTGCTGATTGAACTCTTAACTCTCTTTTATATCTTTGCATATTTTTGAGATGCTATCTGACTGTTATATCAGTTGATTATACATGCGCGTTCTGAAGCTGATTTTAAGGAGAATAATTTTTCTTCAATTTTTCTTTCATTTCTGTTTTTTCAATGTGAAGCGTCCGGACGGTCTCCTCTTGCGTCCGAATGGGTGCAGCTTAAATGGTCGGACAGGTTAGGTAAAGAGTACGGATGCGCACGGTTTTGCCTAATGCCTATGTGCCATCCCACATCCGGATTGGTTAGTGATGCGTCCAGACGATTACCCTACAGGGTTACAAATCGCGTTTAAGCCCCAGCCGCCGCATCCCAGTTTCATCTTTACACGATTTTTCTTGTTTTCTTTGCGTTTTGGTGAGTTTTCTCATGGGTTCTTGCATAATCTTAGCCACTTTTGTCCTTTTCCGTCCTTTATCTCCTTCCAGGTATTTTGGTCTATACTTTATCTTTTTTTCAATTTTTTTTTTTAATTGATAAGATATTTTTATGGAATATTCTTGAGATAAAGACTACATATCTGTTTGTGATATATTCTGCTGAGTTGGGATTATTTATTATGGCATTTAATTGGACTGTGTTGGATTATTTTGCTTGTTTGTAATTTTTGGAAAGTCCACTTTACTATTGTTATAATGCCAATTTTTTTTGGGTACTAACAGAACCTAATATCTTTATGGTTATTTTTTGGCAAATATTTTTGGTTATTATTTGCAGAACCATGTCTGCTGGCAGTTCACAGCGCAGAGTTCGTCAAAGGATAGAGGAAGACATGGCAGTTTTCAGAGCCTGAATAATCAACAGGCCAGTCATTCCAGAAAGGAATGTTGTCAAAGTTGATATTATGGTAGCTCCCTTGGACATTATTAGTGAGATTATCTAGTCCTATCACTGGGGCTACCTCCACAATTGCGCATGCATCGTGCTCACCAGACTGGTCAGAGAATTTTATGTTCATCTAGAGGTGGTGCAGAATGAGGAAAATGACATTATTCTTCACTCTACTATTGCGGGGCATGTTATTATGGTTGATCCTCAGGTCATCAGCCAGATCATTGGGGTGCCAGTGCTTCAGATTTCAGCAAGCCCTTTTAATGAGGTCGTGGTTGCTCCCTCTTTGGATGACCTCAAGGAATTCTTTCATCCTGTTCCACAGGGCGAGGAGCGAGCTACTACTATCAGAATTGGTGCCTTGTTTCCCCTGCACCGCATGCTCACAAAGATTATTCAGCACAACCTCTAGCCTATTGTTAGGAGGAGTGATCTGATTCTTTAGAAGGCTCAATTATTGTATACCATTTGTTTGAGATTGCCATTCTGTTTGTGCAAGCATATTCTTGATGTTATGCTAGAAGCCCCAAATGAGGGTAATACCGGTCTTCCATTCGTCTGCTTGACTACTCAGATTATTCTACAGGCTGGCATTGATGTTTCTGGAGAGCCCAAAATAAAAATTCAGGATCCCATCAGCAAACAGACCTTGATGAAGTCCAATGCCCAGCTAAGACGTGAAGATTAGGATGAAGCTCCTCAACCTCCTCCTATTCAAGTTGAGATGCCTGACATAGCCTCATCTCCTCAAACTGCTCCACAGCCTCCACAACATGATGCAGGTTATGCACAGATTTTAGATGCCTTGGCATCTCTACAGGGTGGTATGAGTTCTAGCAGCAGGAGGTTCACTCTATTAACCTCTGAGTGAAGCAGTGCCAGTTGGACATCCAAGAGTGCCTCAAGCACCATCATCCGTCTAGCAGTGATGATGAGGATCATCTACCCATGGTTGAGGATGATTGATTTTATTTGATGTTTTGCTTTATTTTAAGACATTTTATTTTATTGTTTTGGATAATTTGTAAACACTCTTAAACTCTTGGATTATTTTTACTTTGTTTACCCTTGTCTTGTTGTGACATTAAGGGGGAGTAATTTATATTGTTTTATTTATTTATTTTTTTACTCTGTTTTACCCTTTGTACTTTTGAGACAAAAAGGGGGAGTATTTTTTGATTTGGCCCGAGATTGTATTTTTTAAAACTGGTCAAGTGATTTTTGTCCCAAATAGCCAAAGGGGGAGTTTGTTAGTTTGTGATTGACTACATTCTGTTAGACAAAATCACTTCTATATAGTGATGCTTGATAAACAGGGAAGCTGTTATTTTCAGAGTCTACATTTTTGCTATATGCTTCAAGAAGACTCTGTGTAGATATCAAGACAATAAAGATCAAGTCCCTTGCATCCATATAGATGACGTGGTATTCCATCTGGACACTTATCTGTCAAGCATCATCTGTCCGGACGATGAGAACTTTCCATCTGGACCTCCCATCTGTGTCTAGAAGCTTTGAACTATTCTTGGTTGCATCAGTTCGGATGTCTCAGCAACACGTCTAGACGCCTTTCAATGTTCAACAAGTAAACGGATTTCTGTCCAAAACACAGATATGGGAATGTAGCTACAACCGTCCGGACGAAGTGGCTATTTTGTTCTGACTCTATCCTTGATAAGCAAAGTTATGCAGAAAATGTTCAACTGTCTAGACGTCACTCCACTATCCGGACGCTTAGGCCTTAATATGGAAATTACGTGCAGCAGAAGTGCAACTGTCTGGACCCAACCCTATTTAGGAAAGAATATTCAGCGAATTTTGAAAGCCGGTTTCACAATTGTCAGTCCGGATGCCCTTAGCTACCATCCGAACACCATCTAGAAAAATCGTATCAGACTCAGTTTTAGTTTTCTGTAGCTTATAAATAGAGGCCCCTAGGCATGTAATTTGTATGAATTCGGTAGTGAATTCCATAGTGTTTAGGGAGAATATTTTAGGAGATGTTGTGCTAAATCCGCTTACTCTCTAGCCGTTGCCAAGTGGTATTGCTGTGTTCGTGTGAAGTCTATCTTAGGGGTTGGCCCTAAGGTAAAGGATTCCATTGAAGACTCCTTCAAGCAGGAGACTTGGTTAGGAAGCGTTCAAGATGGGGGTATGCTTTGAGCCATACCTCCCCAATCTGGTTTTCTTATATCCCTGATATTGTGCTTACTTCTAATATACACATTGAGAACAATATGTACTTTAAATTTGGGGGTATGGAGACACTTTTCAAATTTGTCCAGATTTATTTATTTATTATTTATTTTTTAACATGTTGTGCACATGTTTATGTTACTCCTTAGAATGTGGTTGATTTATAATTTTGAATTGCGTTTCATTGACAAATTTAAACTTGAAAAATAATATGGACTTATAATTTTAACAAGTGTGTGGGAATAGTGTGCAACAAAATATTAAAAGCGGAAATTAAAGGAGACAAATATTTTGTTGACGAAGTGGAAACTCAATTAAGAGAAAAACCACTTTGGGGCAGCCAAACTCAGGATATCCACTATTCAGAAGACAAAGCTAGATACAAAGCAGTAACACTCACATACCCTTGATGCAGTGGTCGTTCTTTGCTCTCTAACGTGTAACCCAACACGAGCACCTCCCATCCAGGTCTCCTACCTGAAGGGGTCTTTAATGGAATCCTTTACCTTAGGGCCAACCCCTATGATAGACTTCACAGCTGATCAAATCACACACTGGCAAAGCTAGAGAGCTAGCAGATCTTCAATACCTCCCTAAACTCCCCCTCTAAGCTGTGGAGAATTCACCACCGAATTCTGTGTTGAAAGCATGCCTAGAACCCCTTATTTATAGGCTTTCGAAAGCACTAAATCGGGTCAGAAATGGAGTTTGAGGAACGCGCGTATGGATGGGAGCCTTTGGCCGTCCGGACGGGCAACATTTTCCTTGTCCGAAAAGTAATTCTGGAATTTTCTGTAGGGCCGTCCGGACGGGCAAATGTTTCCGTCCAGACGGGGGGCCGTCCGGATGATATTTAATGGCAGTCTGGACAATCAATTTACATAAAATTTCGTTAGCTTTCCAATGACGCCGATTTCGTCCCAATCCGATATTTGAGTAAAAAGTTATGACAAAAATACTAGAGAGTGTCCGGAAGGCTTGACTGAGCGTCCGGATGGTCAACTGCAACCGCCTTTCCAAAATAGCGCTGAAAGGTTTCCATAATAAGGCCGCGTTCAGACGGTGTTGCCCTAGCGTCCGGACGGTTGTACTTTGGCTGGAAGGAATTACCATAATAAGGCTTTGAAGCGTCCGGACCCTGAAGGGAGATGTCCAGACGGTTGAACTGGTGCATGCAATTTCCATAAATGAAGCTTGATCGTCCGGACAGTAGCTGCCGTCTTCCCATAACTGTGTCTTGAGTCAAAAACCCTAATTCTTGTCAAACACTGAATGGGGTCTGGACGGTATAACCACTTTGTCCGGACGGATGCGCTGGAACACTTGGGTCTTCTCGAACTCTGAAGAGCGTCCGGATGATGTGCCATTACGTCCAAACAGATGTAATCTTGAACTGTTCAAAGCTTCTAGACACTGATGGGCGTCCGCACGGAAAGTTCTCATCGTCCGGACGGATGTTGCTGATTGATGAGTGTCCGGACGGAATACCACGTTGTCTGGACGGCTAACAGGGAACCAAAATAAGCTTCCTTGAAAACTTCACAGAATCTTCTTGAAGAACATAGCTGAAGAGTAGACTCTGGATAAAGCAGCATCCCTGTGAAAGCAGCAACATTACATAGAAGTGATTTTGTCCAACAGAATGCAGCCAACACAAAAACTAACAAACTCCCCCTTTGGCCATTTTGGGACAAAAATCACTTGACCGGTAAAAAATACAATCCCGGTCCAAATCAAAAATTACTCCCCCTTTTTGTCACAAAGGGAAAAAGGGTAAAACAGTGTAATGAGCAAAACCACAAAACAATTACTCCCCCTCAATGTCTCAGAAGTACAATGGTAAACAGAGTAATAATATCCACAGACAAAAACTTTCTAAAATCCAAAACAATAGGAAAATAGAGAACAGTCTGCAAGTAGCCCAGAAGAGAGGAACAGAAATCCTCCAAGTACCAAATCCTGCTGATCCACTGAAATCAAGTAACGGAGAGAAATCCGTAAAAGCTGGATTTGTACTACTTCAGCTTCTAGCTCCAGAAGCCGGGAACCAAGGACTGAAAAATATTCAATCTTTTGATTTTGCAAGGCCTGAAACTGGTTATCTACAGATTGACATCCTCTAAGCAACTGGTCTGCAAGATAATGAGGAGATTTACCACTGAACCTTTGATTGATGCAGATCTGAGGGAATGCTATGGAAAGCTCTGCATGAGCTGGGGGAAATATCTCATCTCAAATTCCAAGACCTTTGGAAATTTTGAACATCCGACTTCAACAACTGTCAGTTTTGCAAAGGATCCATCTGTCCTATATTGAGCTAAGAGTTGCTGGACAACATATTCCTGAAAGGATTTAATAGAAATCTATCCAAACATAACACCACAAGGAAATATTAGTTCTTGTTAGCTCCAAAAAGAATGTGGTATTATGACAACTTGCAATTTGGATGCGCATGAATTACACTAGCAAATATAGCAATCTAAATAGCACAGATATAACAATATCCACCCAACACATAGACAGAATAGAATTTCCATGCACTCTATCTCAAGAAAATATCCCAACAAATATTCCAATATTCTTAAAGCACAAAAACTTAAAAGAATAACGGAAGATACAATGAAGATCATGGGATGAGAAGAGAGGTGCAAAGAATGCCAAAATCTCGGGAGAAATCCACAAGAAAAACACACAACATGCCATGATAAATCAATAAAAATGAAAAGATGTGTGTATGGCAGAAAAAGAGACGCAAGTCTTAACCTGTAGAGATCCCGTCCAGACATGTCATCCGAACGGCTATTGCTAGGACAGCGTACGGTAAGACTACGCTTGTCTGGACGTAAGAAAAGGTCTGTTTGGATGCTTCACACTGAAAATCTAAAACTTGAGGAAAATTTGCATAAAAATATTTTTCCTAAAGTCAGCTCCAGAACACGCATGTATAATCAACTGATAAAACAGTCAAATAGATTGCAAAAATATGCAAAGATATAAATGAGAGTTAAGTATTCAATAAGCACGAATTTCCCTGCAGATAGAAATTTTAAATAGATTACTCAACTCATGAAATGCGTGTGTGTGTGAAGACTTTCTCAATAAGGTATGAACTTCACTGATATGACAAAAAGCAACCAGATTTTCCAAACAAGAGAGAAAATCAATGAAAGATCAACCAAAACTCAAACCTTATAACTTACTAGGGCCTAGCCACCCTCATCTGATACACTTCTCCTGAGATGCAGCACCTAATTGTTTTACTTGTACCATGAAGGACAAGGTAAATTTTACTTGCACGTAAAAGGCAAGGCATATTTCAAATTCAGCACATAAGCAGTGATTATAGAATTTAAAGCACATAATTCATATGTTGTACTGCTTGATTCTTATGGTGCTGCAATCTAGAGGGAATGCCAGAGTTTTTAGGTTCTAGGTTCAACTAGCATGTGGTCAATTTGGCCATCTTATCGAAGACATCTCTCTCATTAGAATTTCTAGAAGCAAGAAGTTAGAGAGGAAAAAGATGTACCTTAGGGGAGCCTTGGATAGGGCACATTTTCATCACATGAGAAAAGTAACTATCTATCATTAAGATGCAACAGGAAAACTTAGCAGATATCATGCATAAACTCTCAATCATATATAAGCATATTTAATCAATGCACAATGAACTGAGATATTAGGCAAAAATACATGCAATATCTGAAAAGCTATCAAAAGAAAAAATAAAAATCCGCATCTTCTCCCCAAATTTTATTTTTATTTTTTTTGTTGAAAAACAATAAACAGAAAAACAACAAAGACATGCTTATGGAAAAGGAAATGACATCTAATCCCAGCATGTAAGGTAAACCAAACTTGTCCTCATGGAGAGAGGTTTTAGAAATACCAAGACAGAAAATCAGCCGTCCAACGTGCTCTAACTGTCATCCCTAAAAGAAAATATCTGCAGATGTTTCTCAAGACGACAAGAGAAAATATGGGGATAGAAAAAAAAGGTTCCTCAAACAGAATGCACGGCATGAATATGATATGACAAGATAAACAATGCAATGCAAACATACCTGACATGCACTAGGATTTAGGAACCAAAATCCTAGGCATGGGAAACATCACCTACTAGGTGAGTCAACTCCCCCTCAAGGGGTGAATGGTCTCATCCTTCCTGACCCATACCTGCTTGACCCATGTCGGTAGCTTGCAGGTCTTGCCCATGTTGTCCATTCTCCTTAGCATACCTTGCATCAGGCTCAAAAACCCATCATAGTCATGGTAGCTAATGGGCTTCTGCGGCTTTCTCTTGTAGCGCCTTGATTTGTTCATCTTTGATTTGCCACTCTGATAGGTAGGAACAAACTGCTACTGATGCCATGGAGCCTGAAGCGTCGTATGAGGTAGAGTGCCTGATGTAGCTCTAGTTGGGAGCTTCCTCTAAACCTTCAACTTCTAGAGTTGTGGGCATTTGGATCGGATGTGACCGGTGATGTCGCAGTGATGACAGGTAGGCAAGCTTTTTTTGTTTGAATGCTTCTTTGTATTCTCTGCAAAATTATGATTAGCATTCTTACAAATAACATTTCCTTTACCTTTTATATGTATCCTATGAGGAGGGACATATTTTGATTAGGAAGAATCTTCAGCTTCACTTTCCCTTAAAGCATTCTGCTTAATCCAAGGCCTGTGGGATCTCAACAAATAACAATTTGGCCTAATATGACCAATCTTCCCACAATTATGACAAGTAGGGACAAACTTACTATGAGCTTGTGTACCTATATCTTTGGATTATGGCTTCACACAATTATTTAAGCAAGAATTTTCTAAACAAGCTGTATCTACTATCACATGCTTAACATCAATAGAATCCAATTCAGAATCAGAAGCATGTGAAGTAGAAGTACTCATATTATCAACAATTAAAGCAGGCTTCTTTGAAATATCTAAATGAATACACAACATGCTTTTCAAATTATCACTTGAGAATTTTTTCAAGAGATCCTCAGATTCTTTGAATTTATTCTCAAGTGTATCAATAATGTTAAATAACATGGTATTCTCATATCTCAAAGAGTCAATCAAAACATGTGATTCAGATAACTGAGCCATCAAAGACTCTTTTTCTTGCTTCACCTTTTTGACCTCTTTTGGAGAAATAATTTTATCAAATTTTGCAAAAACTTTAGAGAACTCAATATCATAATTTTCTTCAGATAACTGAGAGAAACCCATGATAAAAGGTGTAATAAAAAAATAGAAGTCACAAAGAAATGAGGATCACACTCAGGAATTAAATCCTTTAAACGGAGTGTACCTGCTCTGATACCAATTGAAAAATAATATGGACTTCTAATTTTAACAAGTGTGTGTGAATAGTATGCAACAAAATATTAAAAGCGGAAATTAAAGGAGACAAATATTTTGTTGACGAAGTGGAAACTTAATTACGTGAAAAACCACTCCGGGGTAGCCAAACCCAGGATATCCACTATTCAGAAGACAAAGCTATATACAAAGCAGTAACACTCACATACCCCTGATGCAGTGGTAGTACCTTGCTCTCTAATGTGTAACCCAACACGAGCGCCTCCCAACCAGGTCTCCTACCTGAAGGGATCTTCAATGGAATCCTTTACCTTAGGGTCAACCCCTAAGATAGACTTTGCAGCTGATCAAATCACACACTTGGAAAGCTAGAGAGATAGCAGATCTTCAATATCTCCCTAAACACCCTCTCTAAGCTGTGGAGACCGAATTCTATGTTGAAAGCATGCCTAGAACTCCTTATTTATAGGCTTTAGAAAGCACTAAATCAGGTCGGAAACAGAGTCTGAGGCACGCGCGTCCGGACGGGAGCCTTTGGCCGTCCAGACGGGCAACTTTTTCCTTGTCCAAAAAGTAATTATGGAATTTTCTGCAGGGCCATCTGGACGGGATGGCCGTCCGAACAATATTTAATGGCCGTCTTGACCATCAGTTTACAGAAAATTTTGTTAGCTTTGTAACGACGCCGATTTCGTCCCAATCCGATATTTGAGTAAAACGTTGTGACCAAAATACCAGAGAGTGTCCGGATAGCTTGACCGAGCATCCGGACGGTCAACTGCAACCGCCTTTCCAAAATAGCGCTGAAAGCTTTCCATAACAAGGCCGCGTCTGGACGGTGTTGCCCTAGCATCCGGACAGTTGCACTTTTGCTGCACGGAATTACCATAATAAGGCTTTGGAGCGTTCGGACCCTGAAGGGTGATGTCCAGACGGTTGAACTGGTGCATGCAATTTCCATAAATGAAGCTTGATCGTCCGGACCATGAAGAATGACGTCCGGACGGTTGAACTTTATATACACGTCTTGCCTTATAGAGAACATCATCTGGATGGGATCACACATCGTTCGGACAGTAGCAGCTGTCTTCCCATAACTGTGTCTTGAATCAAAAACCCTAACTCTTGTCAAACACTGAATGGCGTCTGGACGGTATAACCACGTCGTCCGGACGGATGGGCTGGACCACTGGGGTCTTTTCAAACTCTGAAGAGAGTTCAGACGATTTGCCATTACGTCCAGATGGATGCAATCTTGAACTGTTCGAAGCTTCTAGACACTGATGGGCGTCTGGACGGAAAGTTCTCATCGTCCGGACGGATGTTGCTGACTGATGAGCGTCCGGACAGAATACCACGTTGTCCGGAAGGCTGACAGGGAACCGAAATAAGCTTCCTTGAAAACTTCACAGAATCTTCTTGAAGAACATAGCTGAAGAGTAGACTCTAGATAAAGCAACATCCCTGTTAAAGCAAAAACATTACATAGAAGTGATTTTGTCCAACAGAATGCAGCCAACACAAAAACTAACAAAACTTTTAAACACATGATCACACAATTAGAGGTTCTAAGTTTGTTTACTCACCTTTGTCTATGAGAATGCATGTGTTGAAAAATTTGAAAATCATGAAATACATTGGCATATTGTTTGTGGGGTAGGATTTTAAGTTAAATACCATACATATTTGTTTTGAGTGTCTTAGATGGAATTTAAATGACTTGTGGGATGGATGACTTGGCATTATAATGGCAGAATTCAGTTCAAAAAAAAAAAAAAAAGTGCTTCATTGAATATCCGGACCTTTTGCCTCATTAATCATTGAGTGTTCGCATCAAAAGATGTAAGTAAATAAATATATTGGATGGTTTGACTTCGTAGTTCTCTTTGACTTGAGTTATTAGTCCCTTTAGGATGTTCTACATCTAGTGCCCTAAAGCCATCTGGTTTGGGAGTCACTGACCTAACACTTGGTACGTAGGTCAATTAGATGCTTAATGGAGTTAAGCATTGTATATTCATATTAATGTTGTAAATAATATTAAAACACTGCCTATGCCTTGGTTATTCCATCTTATGAGAAATTTGAAGAAATTTCAAATAATGGAGCATGTATGTAGGAAATACTTTGAAGCCCCATAGCTATGTGTTAATATCAGAGTGCATCAATTTGAACATGTGATATCTTGTCCAGCCATTTGTGAGTGAGTAGACTTGAATTCCCTAAACTGTGTGACAATGGGTTAGTTTAAGATTGTTCATGAATAGGAATCCATTATTTTGAAGATACTTAATTCTTAGGTTAACATGAATTCGAAAAATGTTTGTAGGTAGTGTTTCTGCTAAACTTTCACGAGACTTCACTCGTTTACTAGGGAAGCCTAGGAGTTTAAAAGGCTTGTTGCAAGTGCTAAGTACAATCGCGTTTCCCATGAAAGAGGATGTAGATTAGTTGTTTATATTTTAATTTCTAGTTGTAATGCTAGGTACTAGCATTATGTAAGTTTGGGGGGTGTGATAAGTCTTGAAATATTCTATTCAAGGCCCCTTAATTTACATTTGTTATACCTAGTTTGTGTTGTAAATATAATTTTTGTTGTAGTTTTGTGTTTTGTCTTATTTTCAGGTCTTAATTGAGATCTAATTCAAAACACTTGAATTAGACTTGAAAATACATCAAGGGTATTTTAGTCATTTCCAGAGTTAGAGATTGCTCCTGGCAATTGAAGAATCGGCTAAGGCAAGTCGATCGATCGACTTTATAATCGATCAATCAACACTTATCGATCAAAGAAGAAATCGATCGTGCGAAGATGCGATTGATCGAACCAGGACAACCCTAAATGCGCTCGAACGAAATGCAATCGATCGACTTTATAATCGATTGATCGACTTCGGCGTCTTCTAGAAGATCAAATATATCCAAATCTTTGTGCGATCCAAATCAAAAGTTGATTTCTATGGATAGAAATGGATGCTGACCTCTCTGTTTGTGCGGTTATAATTCATCCTTGATGAGTTCCTTTGTAAATCAAATCTCTATATATATGAGATTAGTGTTTAGGGTTTAGTTTATGCATTACTTGGGTTTCCAATTTTTCCAAGGGCATCATTTGTTTATTTTCATGCTTTGTAGTTCCTTTGATGCACTCTCTCTGGGCCAAAATTCAAAGAGCAACTTCTTATTCTTTTTCTTCTTTGTTCTTCATGTTTTAGCTTAGGTCTTATTTTCTTTTTGTAATTTGATTTCATAATTTTAATATAGATGTTTTTGATTAATTTTCTTCTTGTTTCTTTACTATTTTTCTTAGATTTAATGTTTAGATTAGCTTATTTAATGTCTAGCGAAATCCATTCTTAGGGTTTGATCGAAATCTCTTCCGAAAACCATTGAGTGTTCTTGATGCTCTTGAGTTTTTGTTGATATGTTTGATGATTGTGTAAGGCTAGAGGATCTCAAAACCCATGCTAAAAAGTTTTGTTTTCAATATTCCAATCCATTTATTCATGAAAAAGAGTTATACTTGCCTGTGAGTTTTCTTACGTTCTTGAGTAAAACCAATGTTATTGAAAGAGAATGATGTCATTTGCAATAGTTCTATTTGACATGATGTATGTTTACTTATTAGAGTTGCCTTATTGGGTATGTTAGGGAGCACCGGTCATTCCATACCTTTGGTAGTATAAAACATCTTTCTGTTGTAGTTTAACCTTTACATGGAATAGATCGGTGTGAAACTAAGATACCTTATCATTGTGGTCTAACTAGGGTGTTCATGTATTGTGTATGCTTATTAGGATATTTTATAGAGTAGTAAGCTAGGGAGCATCAATCCCCAACACCTTTAGTAGTGTAATTGTTTTTTTCATTGTAGTTTAAATCTTTACGTGGTAAGTGTTTGATGTGAAACTAGCTGTGACAATTAAGTTGACTTCTAATTTGAACAAGTGTGTGCAAAAGTGTGCAACAAAATATCAAAATGTGGAATTAAAAGAGACAGATATTTTGTTGACGAAGTGGAAACTCAATTAAGAGAAAAACCACTCGGGGCAGCCAAACTCAAGATATCCACTATTCAGAAGACAAGACTAGTTACAAAGCAGTAGCACTCACATAACCTTATGTAGTGGTCGTACCTTGAACTCTGACATGTAACCCAACACGAACGCCTCCCAACCAAGTCACCTACTTGAAGGGGTTTTCAGTGGAATCCTTTACCTTATGGCCAATCCCTAAGATAGACTTCAGTTTAGTGCAGTGATGAGTACCAAATATTGTATATTTGGACCCCTTGATTTACATTAGTTAGACCTTTAGCCTTGCTATTTTCTGATGTTTTTGTTAGTTTTTGTGTTTTTGTGTTTTATAGGTCAATAAGAGAGGAATGGCAAAATTTTATGAGGAAATGCTTGGATATTCGGAAATCCTGAAAGGTCGATCGATCGAACTTAAAAGTCGATCGATTGAAATTTTTCCCGAAGTCGATCAATCGAATAAAAGTCGATCGATCAAAATTTTCCAGAACTTACTTTTGCAGAAGCGCGCCAGAACACCCAATCAGGAGCTTCTCCATGACAAAAAGCAGTTCTCCTTCTGATTTTCGCAGCAAAACATGCTGGTTTTGTGACCTTGGTTGTCTCTAGCAAGAGAGGAACCCGAGAGGGGGTTAGAGGAGTCATTTTACATGGGTTTCTAACCCTAATTTCTTTCTATAAAGCCATAGCCATGCCTCCTTATTGGGAGAGTTCTGAGAGCAGTAGATAGGTTTAATTTCGTGCATTTTGTAGTTTATTTCAGTAGCTCTTTTCTTTAGACATTTGTCTTTGTAAAGCTTTTCTTCAATTTTCATGTTTGTTCTTCAAGTTTTTGTTGTGTTCTTTGTCATGGGAGGCTAGAACTCTCAAGTAAGGTTGAGGATGAAACCTCTCCATTGATGACACTCACACTCTTGTAGTCCTACTTGCACATTTAATGCTATATCATTATATTATTCAAGTTCCATTCATTTAAATGCTTTATCTTTTGCAATGAATGTGGTTAGTGGTAGAAATAGGACATTTAATGTGTTTCAACCGATGGATACATTATTTTATCGGTTTGAAATATGATATCCATTGTGATTTATTCTTTGAATGGATATAAAGGATGATTTGATTTCAAATGGGTACTCTTTGTGATTTATCTTTGAGTTGGATTCATTTAATGGCTCTAAGGTTGATGGTTAAGAGACTTGAATGACACGCTAAGCTTAATGTTCTTTGGATGTTCAAGTGGAAACCAAGAGTGTGAGTTGTTGGAGATGGTTTGGTGAATTCCTTAGCCTTAGCCCCTTCTTACATATTTCATTTCTTCCTCTTTACTTAGCATTTTTGGTGCATGTTTAACCCTCAAACTCTTGGAACTAGGTTAGAATGAGGTTGATTAGGCAAGACACTGATTTTTGACCATTTCCTTGTGGATTCGACCTCGCACTTGTACACACTATATTGCAAACGATTCGTGCTCTTGCGAGTACTCTTTAAAACTCACAACACGCAGCAATAGTACACAACGGCAACAGCTTGAGAGAAATCAACTCAGCACAATAACTCTAAAATACAACTCTCTAAGCACTATGGAATTCAACACCGAATTCTTACAATTCTCAAGCCTAGGGGCCTCTATTTATAAGCTACAGGTTCAAATGAGTATCTGGCTTGAAATACCTAGGCGCCGTCCGGACAGTAGACATAAGGCGTCTGGATGGACAATTGTACGATCGACTTTCCAAATTTCCCTGAAATTCTTTCCTGAATTGAACCGCGTCCGGACTGTTGCACTTTAGCTACACACAATTTCCATATCAAGGCTTGGCTTGTCCGAACCATAGCATCTGTCGTCCAGACGGTTGATCTGATGCACGTAATTTCCATATATGAAGCTTGAGCTTCTGGACATCTGGATTTTGAATGAACGACTTGGCTTATGAATGAGCTCGTTCGGACGAGAATTCACATCGTCCAGACGGTTGCAGCTGTCTTCCCATATTTGTGCTTTGGAAAAAAATTCCATAGCTGATCGAACACTGAGTGGCATCCAGACGTGCTACTGAGATGATAGGACGGATGCAAGTTGGAACATTTTGAAGGTTCTTGACACAGAGGAAGGTCCGGATAGAAAGTTCTCGTCGTCCGGAAGGATGATGCTTGGACAATTGAGCGTTCGGACGGAATATCACGTTGTCCGGACGGTTGAAAGGGAACCAAATTTAACTGCCTTGAAATCCGCACAAAGTCTTCTTTGAAGAACAAAATAGAAGTGTAGATTCCGAATAAAGCAGCTTCCTTGTATAAAAGCATCATTACATATAAGTGATTTTATCCAATAGAATGTAGCTGATTATACACCAACAAACTCCCCCTTTGGCCATTCTAGGACAAAAATCACTTGACCGGTTAAAAATACAATCCATGTCCAAATAAAAAAATACTCCCCCTTTTTGTCAGAAAAGGACAAAGAGTAAAACAGAGTAAGGAGAAAAACCATATAAAAATTATTTCCCCCTAAATGTCTCAGAAGGACAAGGGTAAACAGAGTAATAATATGCAAGAGTTATAATGTTTTAACAAATAATCCACAAAAAGAAAGATAAATTGTCTCAAAACCACTAAAAACCAGGCACAAAAAAAAAAATCAAGATGCCTCAGCCATAGGCGCATTGTCCTCATCGTCACTGCTGGACAGATGATGATGCCTGAGACACTCTTGGATGTCTGGCTGACTCTGCTCCACACGGAGGTTAATAAAGTGAATCTCTTGCTGAAAAGAAGAAATTGCCAGCTACATAGAGCGCATGCCTCTCGGAAGTGCAGCCAAAACCTCCAATATCTTAGCATAGCCAACATCCTAATGTGGAGGCGGTGGAGCAGTCTGAGATGAATAAGCAATGTCCGACATCTCAAAATGAACAGGATCCGGCTGAGGGTCTTCATCTTGATCGTCCCGCCTCAGCTGGGCTTTTGACTTCATCAATGTCTGCTTGCTAATGGGATCCTAGATATTCATCTTCGGCTCTCCCTCTACAAAAATGCCTGACTGCAGAATGATCTGAGTAAGCAAGCAGCCGAAGGGGAGGTCGGTATTGTTCTCATCTCTGGCCTCCAAAATAATACCAATAATATGCTTGCACAAACAAAAAGGGAAGCACAGACAGATGGCATAAACGAACTGTGCCCTCTTCAGAATTAGATTGCTCCGCCTAACAATAGGCCAAAGATTATGCTAGACGATCTTTGCTAGCATGCGATGCAAGGGAGACAAAGCACAGATCTTGATGGCAGTAGATCGCTCCTCACCCTGGGTAATATCAAATAATTCCCTGAGCTCATCCAAGGAAGGTGGCAAAACAACTTCATTGTAAGGGCTGGCAAAAATTTGGAGTACTGGCACTCCAATGATTTGGTTGATAACCTAAGGATCAACAATAATAATATGCCCGGCAATGGTAAACTGTAAGACAATGCCATTGTCATCATTTTGCACGACCTCAAGATTGGCTTAAAATAGTCAGACCAATCTGGTGGGACTACACGGGCGCAGTTATATTTTGGTATAGCCCCAATGATATGTCTGGATGATCTCATTAATGCTATCTAGTGGAGCAACCAAGAGATCAGTACGAATGACATTAATTTTTTGGAATGACTGCCCTATTCATAATTCTAGCTCTAAAAGCTACCACATCCTCCTCGGTTCTTTATCGGACTCTTCGCTGTGGACTGTTAGTAGACATAATTCTGCAAAAATAATTACCAACAAGGTATGCCAAAAATATTCTTAAAAATATTAGAATCTTAATAAAAATCCGGTATTATAACGGCAGAAAAATGGACTTTCCAAAAGTTACACATAGTAAATATTTCAATACAGTCCAAAAGATTGCCAAAATAGACAGTCCCAACACAGCAAATATCACAGATACGCAGTTTTATCCTCAAAACACATTCCCCAAAAGATTTAATATTCTAGTAGTGAATAAAACACTGAAAAGAATAGAAAGAACAAAAAAAATACTTGGAATGGAGAGAAATAAGCACAAAAAGACAAAGAATGCCGAGAATATGCACTAACCCACGATAAAATCGCTCAAAAGGACAAAAAAGCAAGAGAAATATAAGTGGGGAAAAGAGTGATGTGGCGGCTAGGGTTTGAGCATCGATTTATAACTTGTGGGGTCCCCGTCTTGACGGATCATTAACTTGTCCGGACGAGCGTTGCCACATAAGCATGCGAGAAGCCGGGCGCGTCCGAATGTGTAACCTGACTATCCCGACAGCTGAGCCACATTCGTCCGGATGCAAGGAGAGTCCGTCAGATGCTTCACACTAAAAAACAGAAACTGAAGGAAAAAATTGCAAAAAAATATATTTTTCCTAATGTCAGCTTCAGACCACGCATGTATAATCAACTAATAAAACAGTCAAATAGTATCTCAAAACTATGCAGAGATATAAAAGAGAGTTCAGAGTTCGATTAGTACAATATTTTTCCTGTAGACAGAAAATTTAAATAGATTACTTAACTCATGCAATGCGCGTGTGTGTGAAGACTTTCTCAATAAGATATGAAGTTCACTGATATGACAAAAAGCAACCAGATTTTCTAGACAAAAGAGAAAATCAATGAAAGATCAGTCAAAAGTCAAACCTTATAATTTTACTAGGGCCTAGCAACCCTAATATGATACACTCCCCTTAAGATGCAGCACGTAATTGTTTTTACTTGTACCATGAAGGACAAGATATAAAGCGAATTCAGCACAGAAGCAGTGAATATAATCATATAACACAGAATTTAGAAGAATAACTGCTTGGTTCTTGTTGGTGCTGTAACCTAGGGAGAATGCTAGAATTTTTAGGTTCTCGTTTCAACTAGCATGTTGGTCAATTTGACCATCTTATCAAAAACATCTCTCTTATTTGGAGTTTCCAGAAGCAAGAAGTTAGAGAAGAAAAGAATGAACCTTAGAGAAGCCTTGGATAGTGCGCATTTTCATCGCATGAGGAAAGTAACTATCCAGCTTTCACATGCACAGGAAAAACTTGGCAGATAGACATAAACTCTCAATCATATCTAAGCATAGTCAATTAATGCATAGTGAACTGAGGTATCAGATAAAAATACATGCAATATCTGACATGCCAAGAAAAGAAAAAATAAAATTCCTTTGCATTTTCTCCTTGAAAATTGAAATTGACTTCAAAAATAAAGTGTTTGTGCACAAGTGTCAACAAAAATTAAGTATAGCGGAAAATAAAAGACACAGATTTTTGTTGATGAAGTGGAAACTCAGTTAAGAGAAAAACCACTCCGAGGCAGCCAAACCCAGGAATTCCACTATTCAGAAGACATAGCTAGATTCAAGACAGTAACACTCACATGTACCGATGCAGTGGTCGTACCTTAATCTCTAACGTGTAACCCAACACGAACGCTTCCCAACCAGGTTCACCTACCTGAAGGGGTCTTCAATGGAACTCCTTACCTTAGAACCGACCTCTAAGATAGACTTCGGTTTACAGCACAGTACAATTGTAAAACGGCTTCAGAGGATTGATGACTTCTTTGAGCTCTAATGGAATTCACACCGAATTCTTGCAGTTTTCAGTGCCCAGGGGCCTCTATTTATAGGCTAGGGGCTCAAATGAGCTTCAGGCAAAATATACCTGGGCACCGTCCGGACGGTGGACATGGGCTGTCCGGACGGACAATTGTGCGACAAGATTTTCTGAAAATTTTGCGGAGAAATCTTTCCTGTTTAAGGACATCATCCGGACGGTCGCACGTCTGCTGCAAGTAATTTCCTTATAAGGCTCTCGAGCATCCGTACCATGGGGGATGAGCGTCCGGATGGCTATTCTTCAACAAGCAATTTCCATATCGATAATGCGCGCGTCTGGACCATGATAGGCCGTCGTCCGGACAGATGAAGTCGAATCGGCAATTTCCTTCTTTGTTGCACGCGCGTCCGGACGGTCATATTTGAATTGCGATTCTTGCCTTACGGAGGCGCGCATCCAGACTGGATACCACATCGTCCGGACGGTTGATTGATCTTCCCTTTCTTGGAACTTGGAAAGAAATCAGAAACTGATCGAGTACTGGGAGGCGTCTGGACATGCTGCTGAAACGTCCGGACGGATGCAAGCTGGCACAGAAACTTCTCAATACAGTATAGGGTCCGGATGGAATGAACACTTCATCCGGACGGATGATGCTGGTTTGTCTAGCGTTCGGACGGGATGACACATCGTCCGAACGGATGGAACAGTGGACAGATGGGCATCCGGACGGGATGGCTCGATTGTCAAGACGGCTGACAGGGAACTTGAATTCTTCTGACTTGCAGACTCTGAATAGTGAAATCCCTGTTTACAGCATCTTTACACTTAAGTGATTTTGTCCAGACACAGAATGAGGCCAAAATACTAACACTCCCGATTTTTTTTACTTAAAAAAAAATGCTATATGGAAACAACATCATAAGCATATATTGGAAGATCAAACCTATGAAGGATCAAAATTGGCAATACATAAAAATAGTCGCCCGGCATGCTTTTTCTGTCTTCCCCAAATATACCTGCAAGATTCTTTCAAGAGAAATAGGGGGCAAATTTTTCTTATATTTTATGCCTTATGAATTTTCTTTGGCATCCGTTTGACAGCCGTCATAAATAGAGGCCTCTAGGCATGTACTATTTACAAAATTCAGAATTGAATTCTTTAGAGCATAGAGAGTATATTTTAGGAGAGATTGTGCTAATCCACTTATTCTCAAGCCATTGTCATTGTATGTTGTTGCTGTGCTTATCAACTGAAGTCTATCATAGGGAGGAGCCCTAAGGTAAAGGAATTCATAGAAGACCCCTTCAAGTAGGAGACTTGGTTGGGAGGCGTTCACGTTGGGTTACTTGTCAGAGTGTTAGATACAATAGCTGCATTGGGTATGTGAGTGTTACTATCAATGTACTAGCTTTGTCTTCTGATAGTGGATTTCCTAGGTTTCGCTGCCCTAGAGTGGTTTTCCTCTTAACTAAGTTTCCACTTCATTAACAAAATAATTGTGTCACTTAAATTTCACTTTTACATTATTTTGGGATTAGAGCTTCGTACACTATGTTTAGATTTATTTCTTGAGTGTTTTCCTTTTTGACTTCTATTTTATCTTGCTATGTCTCAAAATCTTAAGTTGAAGAAAAATATTTTTCCCTAAAGTTAGCTTCAGAACACTTATATATAATTAACTAATAAAGCAATCAAATAGCATTAAAAAAATATGCAAAGATATAAATAAGAGTTAAGTATTCAATAAGCACAAATTTCCTTGCAGATAGAAATTTTAAATAGATTACTTAACTCATGCAATGCGTGTGTGTGTGAAAGATTGCTCAATAAGGTATGTGTTAGTATTTTATTGCCTACATTCTGGATAAAACAAAAACACTTTATGTAATGGTTGCGTTTTAACAGGATGGTCGGTTTTCAATTTAGAATCTTCATGTATTCAGACAATGATCAAATCAAAGAAAATAACTGATCACAAGCTTCTTAAAGATGTCCATGAAGAGTCCTTTCAAAATCCAAGACAAAAACAACCGATTCCTGTGCAACCGTCCGGACGGGCCTTTGAAGGCGTCCTGACACCTCGTAGTGTCTTACAGATAAACATTAAAGATGTCCGGACGTCAAAGCAACACCGTCCGGGTGCTAGGTCAATCACTATTCAACAAGGAGTCTGTTTTTCAGAAGTTGACACTGTTTGGGAAGTCTCTGCAAGCCGTTCAGACGACATGGCAACACGTCTGGATGATGTCCAGTAGTTCAGAATATTCCAGAGTTCCATTTGAACTAGGAAAGGATTTTAACGAAGACTGTCCGAACGCTCAGTCAAGCCGTCCGGACATGAACCTGATAAAGATAGAATTACGCTGTTTCTGAAAGGATATCACAGAAAACCGTCCGGATGTGGCTAACTTCTGTCCGGGCGCTCGCCAGCCAGAGTCTGAATCTCAGCAGTTTTTGAGATCTCTTGAAACCTATAAATAAGGGGTGCTAGGCTAGTGCTTTGTACAGAATACGGTGGTGAATTCCATAGTGTTTTGAGAGGGTGTTTAGGGAGAATCGAAGATCCGCTAGCTCTTAAGCCATTGCCGGTGTGTGCTCAATTATTCGTGTGAAGTCTATCTTAGGGGTCGGCCCTAGGGTAAAGGAATCCATCAAAAATCGCTCAGGTGGAAGATCTGGTTGGGAAGCGTTCGTGTTGGGCTACATGTCATAGTTAAAGGTATGACTACTTCATAGGGTTATGTGAGTACGAGTGTCTTGTAACTTGCTTTGTTTTTGGATAGTGGATTTCTTGGGTTTGGCTGCCCTAGAGTAGTTTTTTCTCTTCATAGAGTTTCCACATCGTAACAAATATCTTGTCTCATTTAAATTCCGCATTTAAGATATTTGTTTGCACACAAACACTCACTTGGTTTAAATTAGAAGTCTATAAATTATTTTCAATTGGCACCAGAGCTTGGTACACTCTGGTTGAGATTTATTTCTTGAGTGTGATCTTTTATTGACTTCTTTATTTTTAATGGAAAAATCTTGTGATATGAGTGATAATAATACTACATCTTCCTCACATGCTATGCCTGCTCGTAGAACTATATATGTTAAGCCTTGCATGTCTACTCATTATTCGTCTAGTAGGAATATAGATAAAAGGTACAAATTTATCCCTACTTGTCATTATTATGGTATTATTGGTCATACTCGTCCTAATTGTTTTCAAATACGCTCTCAGAAACCATGGGATAAAAAGCATGTTCTTAGGGATAAAGAGCCTGGTATTAGAAATTAGATCAATAATCTATGTGATCAAGTAAAACTCATCAGTGAAAAATTAGAGAATCCTACCCATTTTAAGAAAAATTCTGTCATGGCCAAAAAGGAAAAATATGTCTCTAATAAACATGTTTGGGTTAAGAAAAGTGACAATCTATGTTAGTTGCTCATACTGCTTTAAAAGTCCTAGATACTTGCTTGTGGTATTTGGATAGTGCTTGCTCCAAACATATGACAGGTGACAGGGGACTTCTTAAAGATATTCAAATGGCTAGAGGAGGAAGAATTACTTTTGGAGATGGAAGCCAAGCCAAAGTGATTGGAAATGGGCAAATTAACATTCCAGGGTTAGAAGTATCTCAAAAAGCCCTATATGTAGAGGGTCTCAAGGCAAATCTTCTCAGTATCAGCCAATTGTGTGATGATAACCTGGTTGTCCAATTCTCTAAGAAGGAATGCAACATCTTTGACAGTAATGGAAAATGGCTAATGGGAGGAGAGAGGACTAGTGACAACTGTTATGGCATTCCAAATCTCTCTTCAGATTCTCAAATCATCTGCAATAAAGCTATCATTGATGAAAGTGAACTACGACATCAACGGTTACATCATTTAAACTTCACCAACATGTTAAAAATTGCAAGCAAGGAAGTTGTCAAAGATCTTCCTAAAATGAAAGATACTGGGAAAAGAGTTTGTGGCCCATGCTAGCTAGGAAAACAGACTCGTACTGCTCACAAGAAAACATCAGGTATCTTTACTTCCAGTAATTTAGAATTGCTGCATATGGATCTCATGGGTCCCACCTGAACCTCTAGTGTCAGTGGGAAGAAATATATTCTGGTTATTGTAGATGAGTATTCCCGGTACACTTGGGTTCTTCTTCTTCGGGAAAAATCTGATGCTTTTGAAGTTGCTCAACAGTTGTTCAAAAAAATTCAGATATCATGAGGATTCGTAGTGATCATGGCAAAGAATTTGAGAATGCTTGGTTTGAAGAATACTGTCACTTATATGGCATTCAACAGGAGTTTTCTTCTCCTATTACTCCTCAACAAAATGGGGTTGTGGAGCGGAAAAACAGATTTTTACAGGAAATGGCTCGAGTAAGGATTCACTCTCAAAATCTTGCCCAACATTTTTGGGGAGAAGCTATCAATATTGCATGTCATATCAACAATAGAGTCAACCTGAGGCCAGAAACTAGCAAGACTCCATATGACATTTGGCGAGGTAAGAAACCCACTATTAAATATTTTCGGACTTTTGGTAGTATATGCTATATTCTACAGGACAGGGAAAATATGGGAAAGTTTGATCCCAAAAGTGATGAAGGCATATTCTTGGGATACTCCACCAACAGTCGTGCCTACAGAGTCTATAACACCAGGACAGAAATAGTGATGGAGTCCATAAATGTGGTCATTGATGATGATGAGATTAGGGCATATAACAAGGGGAAGATTTCTCAATCCACCCTAAAGACACTACCTTCTCTCACAGGTAATGTAAGTGAGACTTCCTCTGCAGTTATAAAAGCTGTATCTATTATTCCTATCTCTCCTACAGCAGCAAATGTTCTTCCTGACTCACCTGATGTTATACCTTATGAGGAAACTGATCCTACATCAGATCAAGATTCAAAGCCGATAAATCGATTGAACCCGCATCTTGGGTCAAACTCAATCATCCTTCCAGGCAGCTTATTGGGAATCTCAATGAAGGTAGATGGTTAATAAGTAGAATAATCAACCCCTCTAATGAGATTGCTAATCAAGTGACTTACAATTGCTATCTGGCTCAATTTGAACCAAAGAAAGTGGAGGAAGCCTTACAAGATGACAGCTGGGTCACTGCTATGCATGATGAGTTGCATCAGTTCTCTCGTAATGATGTCTGGACTCTGGTTTCCAGACCATTTGATCAAAATATCATTGGCACAAAGTGGATTTTCAAGAACAAGTAAGACGAACATGGTACGGTGATTCGAAATAATGCACGGCTTGTTGCTCAAGGGTACACTCAGATTGAAGGAATAGATTTTGACGAAACTTTTGCTCCAGTTGCCCACTTTGAATCTATCAGAATTCTGCTCTCTATATCCTGTCACCTAGGCTTCAAGCTTTATCAAAATGGATGTCAAGAGTGCTTTTCTGACCGGCATTCTTCAAGAAGAAGTTTATGTAGAACAACCAAAAGGATTTCTGGATCCTCACTATCCTCATCATGTCTAAAAACTGAAGAAAGCCTTGTATGGTCTCAAGCAAGCTCCACGAGCATGGTATGAGAGACTAACCACTTATCTTTTGGAAAAGGGGTTCACAAGAGGATAGGCAGATCGGAGCCTCTTCATCAGAAATCAAGGAAATCACAAACTCAATGCACAAATCTATGTAGATGATATCATCTTCGGAGCAACCTTAGATTCTCAAGCTTATGAGTTTGCTGAAGAAATGATAGGTGAGTTGGCCTATTTTCTGGGGATGCAAGTAAAACAAACTTGTGAAGGGATATTTATTTCTCAAGCTAAATATGAAAAAGACTTGGTAAAACGGTTCGGTCTGGATGGGAAAAGCCATGCTCGTACTCCCATGAGCACAAATGTCAAGATTAGTGATGATCTAACAAGTAAACAAGTAGATCCCACTCTTCACAGAAGTATGATTGGCAGTCTTCTCTATCTTACGACAAGTCGACCAGATATTGCTTTCAATGTCGGAGTTTGTGCTCGATTTCAAGCTAATCCTAAGGAATCTCATCTTACTGCAGTCAAGTGCATCATTATGTACGTAAATGCCACTATTAATTATGGTATCTATTTTTCTAGAGAAACAAATCTTGTGCTTGCAAGATACTCTGATGCAGATTGGGCTGGAAATGCTGATGATAGGAAAAGTACCTCTAGTGGTTGTTTTTATGTTGGTACAAATCTGGTAGCTTGGATGAGTCGGAAACATGCCTCAATTTCTCTTTCTACTGCAAAAGCTGAGTATATTGCTGCTGGAAATTGTTGTACCCAGTTATTGTGGTTGAAGAAATTACTTTGTGATTATGGCTTCACTCAAGACACTATGGTCATTCACTGTGACAATACCAATGCCATCAATATTTCAAAGAATCCAATTCAGCATTCTCGAACCAAGCACATCGACATCCGGCATCATTTCATCCGTGACCTTGTCGAATCGAGGGAAGTAGCTCTTATGTTTATTCCCACAGAAAATCAATTGGCTTATATCCTCACCAAACCTCTTGATGGAAGCAGGTTTGAATCTCTTAGAAAAGCCATTGGTATTTGTGACATGTCCAAGACATGTCTTTGATTCATGCTCGGATACGTCTCTTCTTTTCCTCTTAGTCTCTCCCATGGGTTGCATGATTCTTTTTAATAAAAAAAAAAAAAAATAGAATTGGGGGAATTTGGTGCAAGGTTCTGCTACAACATCTTTCAGCTATCTCATGTATATTTATCTGTGTTGACAGTTCACTATGCTTTGATAAAATATACATTCATATGGTTCAGTTTCTAAATCTGATATATGCTGAATTTTCTTACTGCATCTTTACTAGATAGTTGCTTTTCTTATGTGATAAAACCTGTGCACTATCCAAGGCTCCCCTAAGATACTTTTTTCTCTCCCCTGACTTTTAGTTTTTGGATTTTTTAACAAGAGAGATTTTTTTTTGCTAAGATGGTCAAATTGACCAACTCGCTAGTTGAACCTAGAACCCATAAATATTGACATTCTTTCTAGGTGCAACACCAAGTGATCAAATGCATTCAAAATTGAATACAAATGGATATATCAAAAGATCCACTACTTATGTTAAATCTGTTCTTGATCTTGTCCCTAAAGAAACAATCAGTGATCACATCATTGCGGAAATAGACGGTCACTAATGGACATAGTAAAAGAAAAGTGCTGCAGCTTAGGGGGAGTGTATCAGATGAAGGTAACTAGGCCCTAGCATTATAAGGTTTGACTTTTGACTGATCTAACATTGATTTTCTCTTATGTTTAGAAAATCCGGGTGTTTTATGTCATATCAATGAACTTCATATCTTATTGAGAAAGTCTTCACATACACACACATTGCATGAGTTAAGTTTTCTGTTTAAAAAGTTGTGTCAGCCGAATTTTTTTTGCTAATAAATTATTTAACTCTTTTCTATATGCTTGCATATTTTTGACCAGCTCTCTGACTGTTTTCACAGGTTTAGATACATGTGTGTGCTGATTTCTCGTTGACGAACTAACCTTGCTCTTTTCTCCTATTTTTGTTCTTGGTTATGGTTTTTAATTAATACTCTGTTTACCCTTTGTCATTGTGTGACAAAAAGGGGGAGTATTTTTTGGTTGTATTTGGTAGTTCGACCGGGAATGTGTTTCCAAACCGATCAAGTGTTTTTGTCTCAGAATGGCCAAAGGGGGAGTTTGTCAGTATTTTATTGGCTACATTCTGGATAAAACAAAAACACTTTATGTAATGGTTGTATTTTAACAGGATGGTTGGTTTTCAATTCAGAATCTTCATGTCTTCAGACTGTGCTGTGCAACCGTCCGGATGGGCCTTTGAAGGCATCCAGACGCCCTGCAGTGTCTTACAGATAAACATTGAAAACGTCCGGACGCTAGATCAATCAGTATTCAGCAAGGAGTCTGTTTTCAGAAGTCAACACTGTTTTGGAAGTCTCTGCAAGACGTCTGGACGACGTGGCAACATGCCCGGACAATGTCCAGTACTTCAAAATATTCGAGAGTTCCGTTCGAACGTGGAAAGGATTTTAACGAAGACCGTCCGGACGCTCGATCAAGCCGTCCGGACGTGAACCTGATAAAGATAAAATTACCCTTTTTCTGAAAGGATATCGCAGAAAACCATTCGGATGTGGCTAACTTCTGTCCGGACGCTCGCCAGCCAGAGTCCGAATCTTAGAAATTTTTGAGGTCTCTTGAAGCCTATAAATAGGGGGCTCTAGGCTAGTGTTTTGTACAAAATTCAGTGGTGAATTCCATAGTGCTTTGAGAGGGTGTTTAGGGAGAATCGAAGATCCGCTAGCTCTCAAGTCATTGCTGGTGTGTGCTTAGTTGTTCGTGTGAAGTCTATATTAGGGGTCAGCCCTAGGGTAAAGGAATCCATCAAAAACCCCTTCAGGTGGAAGATCTGGTTGGGAAGCGTTTGTGTTGGGCTACATATAAGAGTTAAAGGTATGACTACTACATAGGGTTATGTGAGTACGAGTGTCTTGTAACTAGCTTTGTTTTTGGATAGTGGATTTTTTGGGTTTGGCTGCCTCGGAGTGGTTTTTTCTCTTCATATAGTTTCCACCACGTAACAAATATCTTGTCTCATTTAAATTCCGCATTTAAGATATTTTGTTTGCACACAAACACACGGTTTAAATTAGAAGTCAATAAATTATTTTCAGTATGAAGTTCACTGATATGACTTAAAGCAACCAGATTTTCTAAACAAGAGAGAAAATCATTAATAGATCACCCAAAGGTCAAACCTTATTGTACTAGGACCTAGCCACCCTCATCTAATACACTCTCCCTAAGATGCAGTACTTTTTTTTACTTAGTCCTTTAGTGACCATCTATTTTTGCAATGATTTGCTCACTGACTGTTTCTATAGGGATAAGTTCAAGAACAGATTTATTGCACAAAAGCAGTGGATCTTTTTATTTATCCATATTTATTCATTTTTTAATTCTTTTTATCACTTGGTGCTGCAACCTAGAGAGAATGCTAGAATTTTTTAGCTCTAAGTTCAACTAGCAAGTTGGTCAATTTGACCATCTTAGCAAAAAAAAAAAATCTCTCTCATCAAAATTTCTAGAAGCTAAAAGTCCGAGAGAAAAGAAATGTACCTTAGGGGAGCTTTGGAAAGTGCACAATTTTTCATCGCATAAGAAAAGCAACTATCTATCATTATAAGATGCAACAGGAAAACTTAGCAAATATCAAACATAAAATCTCAATCACATATAAGCATATTTAATCAATGCACAATGAACTAAGATATCAAGAAAAAACACATGCAATATTTGAAAAGCTATCAAAAGAAAAAAATCAAATTCCACATCTTCACCCCCAATTTTATTTATTTATTTATTTTTATGTTAAAAAAAATAAGACAGAAAAATAACAAGGACATGCTTATGGAAAAGACAATAACATCTGGTCCCAGCATGTAAGGTAAAATCAAACCTGTCCTCAGGGAGATAAGTAGCCGCCCGACATGCTTTTAACTGTCATCCCCAAAAAAATATCTGTAGAAGTTTTTCAAGACAACAAAATATGGGGATAGAATAATTGGTTCCTCAAACAGAATGTAAGGCATGAATAAGATATGACATGATAAACAATGCAATGCAAACATACCTGGCATGCACTAGGATCTAGGAACAAAAATCCTAGGCATTGTGAGACTATGTTAGTTTTTATGTTGGCTGCATTTTGTTGGACAAAATCACTTCTATGTAATGTTGTTGCTTTCACAGGGATGTTGTTTTATTCAGAGTCTACACTTCAGTTATGAGCTTCAAGAAGACTATGCAGAATTCAAATGAGTCAGTTCAGTTCCCTTGAACACTCATCTGTCAAAGCATCATCCGTCCGAACGACGAGAACTTTCCTTCCAGATGCCCATCAATGTCTAGAAACTTCAAACTATTCAACATTGCATCCATTCGGACATAATGGTAAATCATCCGTCTGCTATTTAGAGTTTTAGAAGAATCCAGCGTTCAAGTGCATCCGTTCGGATGACGTCACAATACCGTCTGGACGCCATTTTGTGTTCGACAAGTAATAGGGTTTCTGTCTCAGACACAGATATAGAGAGACAGCTGTAACCGTCCGGACGATGTGCTCCCGTCTAAACGCTATCCTTGATAACGCAAGTCATGTAGAAGAAGTTCAACCATCCAGACATCAGACTGCATGGTCCGGACGCTCAGATCTTATTACGGAAATTGCGTACAGTGGAAGTGTAACGGTCCGAACGCTAGGGAAATGTCGTCCGGACACCGTCTGGTATTTTGATCATAACTTTCTACTCAAATATCAGATTGGGACAAAATTGGTGTCATTGGAAAGCTAACAAAAAATACTATAAAATAATAGTCTGGAGGATCAATAGAAACGTCCAGACGGCCCACCGTCCGGACTTAAATATAGTAGTGTCTGGAGGGCCCGCCAAAATTTGAAAAGTTTCAGAATTGCTTTTCAAACACGGAAACAGTTGCCCGTTTGGACGTCCAAGGCAGCTGTCCAAACGCGCGTGCCAGAGACTCCGATTTTGACTAGAATTAGGGCTTGTAAATCCTATTAATAAGAGGCTCTAGGCATGCATTTTGTATAGAATTCGGTAGTGAATTCCTCATACCTTAGAGAGGGTGTTTAGGGAGATATTGAAGATCTGCTAGCTCTCTAGCTTTTGTCAGTGTGTGATTTGATCAGCTGTGAAGTCTATCTTAGGGGTTGTCCCTAAGGTAAAGGATTCCATTGAAGACCCCTTCCGGTAGGAGACCTAGTTGGGAGGCATTCATGTTGGGTTACATGTTAGAGTTCAAGGTATGACCACTGCATCAGGGGTATGTGAGTGCTACTGCTTTGTAACTAGCTTTGTCTTCTGAATAGTGGATATCATGGGTTTCGCTACCCCGGAGTGGTTTTTCTCTTAATTGAGTTTTCACTTCGTCAACAAAATATTCGTCTCCTTTAAATTCCGCATTTAATATTTTGTTGCACACTGTTCACGCACGCAGTTAATTAGAAGTCCAATAATTTTCAATTGGTATCAGAGCAGGTACACTCTGTTTAAAGGATTTAATTCCTGAGTGTAATCCTTATTTCTTTGTGACTTCTATTTTTTGATTACACCTTTTAACATGGATTTCTCTTAGTTATTTGAAGAAAATTATGATATTGAGCTCCCTAAAGTTTTTGTTAAATTGGATAAAATTTTTTCTCCAAAAGAGCTCAAAAAGGTGAAACAAGAAAAAGAGTCTTTGATTATACAATTGTCTGAATCACATGTTGTGATTGACTCTTTGAAAGCTGAGAATACCTTGTTGCTTAATATTAATGATGCACTTGAGAATAAATTGGCAAATTCTCTAGTGATAATTTGAAGAGCATGCTATGTATACACTCAGATGATTCTAACAAGCCTGATTTAATTGTTGATGATTTAAGTACTTCTAATACATATGCTTCAGATTCTAAATTAGATACTAAACCTGTGATAGAAGATACAGCTTGTTTAGATAATTCATGCATAACTAATCATGTGATGCCTAACTCGAAGGATTCAAGAACACAAGATAAGTTTGTTCTTACTTGTCATAATTGTGGGAAGATTGGTCATATTAGACCAAATTGTTATTTGTTGAAATCCCACAGGCCTTGGATTAAGCAGGATGCTCTGAGGAAAGGTAAAGTTGAAGATTCTTCCTCATCCAAATATGTCCCTCCTCATAGGAGACATAAAAGCTAAGGGCAATATTGTGTGTAAGAATGCTAACCATATTTCTGCAGAAAAAGTCAAGCAGCATTCTAACAAAAGTAGCCTGCCCACCTGTCATCACTGTGGCATCATCGGTCACATCTGATCCAAATGTGCACATCTCCAGGCTCAGAAGTCGAAGGTTCAAAGTGAGCTTCTAGCAAGAGCTACATCAGGCATTCTACCTCTGAAAGCACATCAGGCTCCACAACATCAGTAATAGTTTGTTCCTGCCAATCAAAGTGGCAAACCAAAGAGGAACAAATCAAGGCACTACAGGAGAAAGTCGCAGAAGCCATTAGCTACCATGACTATGAAGGGTTTCTAAGTCTGATGCAAGGTATGCTAAGGAGAATGGACAACATGGACAAGACCTGCAAGCCACCGTCATGGGTCAAGCAGGTATGGGTCATGAATGATGAGACCATTCACCCTTTGAGGGGGAGTGGACTCACCTAGTAGAGGTGAAGTCTTACCATGCATAGGATTTTGGTTCCTAAATCTTAGTACATGTCAGGTATGTTTGCATTGCATTGTTTATCATGTCATATCTTATTCATGCCTTTCATTCTATTTGAGGAACCGTTTATTTTATCCCCTATATTTTCTCTTGTTGTCTTGAGAAACATCTGTTGATATTTTTTTTGGGGATGACAGTTAAAGCATGTTGGGCGGCTGCTTTTCTGTCTTGGTATTTCTAAACCTCTCTCCTTGAGAACAGGTTTGGTTTTACCTTACATACTGGGACTAGATGTTATTTCCTTTTCCATAAGCATGTTCTTATTGTCTTTCTGTCTCATTTTTCAACAAAAAAAAAAAAAAAAAATTGGGGGTGAAGATGCGGAATTTTATTTTTTCTCTTGATAGCTTTTCAAATATTGCATGTGTTTTTGCCTGATATCTCAGTTCATTGTGCATTGATTAAATATGCTTATATATGTTTGAGATTTATGCATGATATCTGCTAAGTTTTCAGGTTGCATCTTAATGATAGATAGTTACTTTCCTCATGCGATGAAAATGTGCACTATCCAAGGCTCCCCTAAGGTATATCATTTTCCTCTCTGACTTCTTACTTCTGGAAATTCTAATGAGAGAGATGTTTTTGATAAGATGGTCAAATTGACCAACATGCTAGTTGATCCTAGAGCCTAAAAATTCTAGCACTCTTTTGGTTGCAGCACCAAAAGAAACAAGCAGTTATTCTTGTGAATTTTGTGCTCATATTCACTGCTTCTGTGTTGAATTAGCTTTATAGCTTGTCCTACATGGTGCAAGTAAAATTTTACCTTGTCTTTCATGGTACAAGTAAAACAATTAGGTGCTGCATCTTAGGGGGAGTGTATCAGATGAGGGTTGCTAGGCCCTAGTAAATAATAAGGTTTGACTTTTGACTGATCTTTCATTGATTTTCTCTATTGTTTAGAAAATCTGGCTGTTTTAAGTCATATCATTGAACATCATACTGTTAGTTGGTAATTGGCCTCATTCTGATTGGAGAAAATCACTTATGTGTAAAGATGCTTTTCAACAGGGATTCCACTATTCAGAAGTATTTCAGAAGATTCTACACTGTTTGCAAGTCAGAGATTTCGGTTCCCTGCCAGCAGTCTGGACGACGTGCCATCCCGTTTGGATGCTCATCTGTCCATAGTTCCAGCCATCCAGACAAAGTGCCATACCATCCGGACGTCTGACAGACCAAAGCCTCATCTGTCCAGACGACGTGGATTTCTGTCCGAACAATCATTTGTATCGAGAAGCTTCTGTTCCAGCTTGCATCCATCCGGACGTCTTAGCAGCCTATCTGGACGATTCTCAGTGATCGAGCTTCAAATTTTCTTTCCAAAAGCAAATATGGGAAGATTGCCGCATCCGTCTGGATGACGTGGATTCCCATCCTGATGCGCTACCCATTAAGGCAATTTCGCAATTCAAATTAAACTGTTCAGACGCCAATCTGCCATGGTCCGGACGCGCGTTCAACAGATATGGAAATTGCGTGTAGAAGATCAACCGTCCGGACAGCCATCCCCATGGTCCGGACGCACAAAGCCTTATATGGAAATTACTTCCAGCGGACATGTGACCGTCCGGACAACAGTGCCTCACCGTCTGGATGCGGCTCTCAAACAGGAAAGCTTTTCAGCGAAAATCTCAGAATTTTGGTCGCATTGTTGTCCGTCCGGACGGCCCATGTCCACCGTTCGGACGGTGCCCGTATTTATCAAGGCAGTCGCCCATTTAAACCCTCAGCCTATAAATAGAGGCCCCTGGGCATTGATAATTGCAAGAATTTGGTAATGAATTCCACTAGAGCCTAGAGAGTTATTTTGTGAGGTTATTAAGCTGATTTGTTCTTTCTAGAGCCATTGTTGCTGCACTTAACCTGAAGTCTATCTTAGGGGTTGGCCCTAAGGTAAAGGATTCCATTGAAGACCCCGTCAGGTAGGAGACCTGGTTAGGAGGCGTTCGTGTTGGGTTACACATTAGAGAGCAAGGTACTACCACTACATCAGAGGTATGTTAGTGTTACTATCTTGTATCTAGTCTTATCTTCTGAATAGTGGATATCCTGGGTTTGGCTACCCCAGAGTGGTTTTTCTCATCTTGAGTTTCCACTTCTTTAACAAAAATTCTTATGTTATTTATTTTCCACATTATTTTGTTAACACATTATGCACACACACACACACTTGCATTTATTTTAGAAGTCAATTTTCATTTTTCAGTTGGTATCAGAGCATGGTACACTCTGAGAAGATTAATTTCTTGAGTGTTATTTTTGACTTCTATCATGTCTGATTTGAGTATGGATAAAGTTGCTTCTATTTCTCATGCTATGTCTGTTCATAGAACTATGTTGATTAAACCTAGCATGTCTCATACTCAAGATAAAGGGGCAAGTCATTCTATACCTACATGTCACCACTGTGGTGTAAATGGTCATATTCACCCTAATTTTTTCCATATTCATTCTCAAAAACCTTTGAATAAATCTCATGTTCCTAGAAAAGATGAACCAGGCTTTGAAGAACAAGTAAAGAAGTTAAGTGAGCAAGTTAAACTCATTAGTGAGAAGTTAGCTTACCTCTCCCATAGTGAACAAAGCTCTGTCCTGGTTAATAATCATAAGAAAACTTCCAAACAAGTCTGGGTCAAAAAGGAAGATAATCTGTGTTTAGTTTCTCATACTGCACTGAAAATTCTTGATACTTGTTAGTGGTATTTGGATAGTGGCTGTTCTAAACACATGATAGGTGACAAGACTTTACTGAAAGAGATTCAGATGGGCAAGGGTGGATGGATCACCTATAGAGATGGGAAACAATCCAAAGTCATTGGAAAAGGAATCATCTACATTCCAGGTCTCGGAACATCTCAGGAAGCTTTGTATGTAGAGGGGCTCAAGGCAAATCTCCTCAGCATCAGCCAATTTTGTGACAATGATCTGGTGGTGCAATTCTCCAAGAAGGAATGTAATATATTTGACAGCAGTGGTAAGTGGCAAATGGCTCATGGGGGGAGAAAGAACTGCTGACAATTGCTATGGTCTTCCCTGTCTTACTACAGATCCTCAAATTTTCTGCAACAAGGCAACCATAAATGCCATTGAACTATGGCACCAAAGGTTAGGGCATCTAAATTTCTCTGACATGTTAAAGATTGTAGGCAAAGACATTGTTAAAGATCTGCCCAAAATGGAGAAGACTGGGAAAGGAATCTGTGGTTCTTGCCAACTAGGGAAACAGACTTGAGCCGCTCATAAGAAGACCTCAGGTATTCAAACTTCCAGAAATTTAGAATTATTGCATATGGATCTCATGGGTCCCACTAGAACTGCTAGCCTAGGTGGGAAAAGGTATATATTGGTAATTGTAGATGATTTCTCTCGATATACATGGGCTATTCCTCTTCGGGAAAAATCTTATGCTTTTGATGCAGCTCAGCACCTATTCAAGAAGATTCAGGTTGAGCAAAATTGCCAGATTATGAGAATCTGCACTGATCATGGAAGAGAATTAGAAAATTCCAAGTTCGAAGAATTTTGTCTCTCGTATGGAATCAAGCAGGAATTTTCTTCTCCCATCACTCCTCAGCAAAATGAAGTAGTCGAAAGAAAGAACAGGGTAATTCAGGAGATGGCTCGTGTGATGATCCACTCAAAGAATCTTGCTTAACACTTATAGGGAGAAGCAGTAAACACTGCATGTCATATTATCAACAAGGTCTACCTGAGGCCTGAAATAAGCAAGACTCCCTATGAAATTTGGTGAGGTAGACAGCCCCCGGTAAAGTATTTCAGAACTTTTGGAAGTAAATGCTATATCCTTCGTGACAGGGAGAATCTTGGGAAATTTGATCCAAAGAGCGATGAAGGCATATTTTTGGGATATTCCTCAACCAGTCGTGCTTACAGAGTTTTCAATAAAAGAACAGAGACTGTGATGGAATCCATAAATGTTGTCATTGATGATGAAGAGGTTCAAAGACCAAGTAGCGGGGAAGAAAATCAGCTCGTCTCACTTGAAGTTACAGACGGATCAACTAATAATATCAAAGGTTCTCCAAGTGTGTCTCCGGATGAGCCCCCTTCCCCTCCCACAGCTTCGGATACAACTTCCAGTGCTTCTGAAGATGAAGGTACTCCTGCAGATCCTCCCAAGCTGTCATGGGTGATGCACAATCATCCTCCCCAGCAGCTTCTTGGGACCATAGATGAAGGGCGTTGGATAATAGGCAGAGTCATTCAGCCTACCACTGAAGTAGCTGATCAAGTCTCCTACAGCTGCTACCTTGCACAAACAGAGCCCAAGAAAGTTGATGAAGCACTTCAAGATGAGGGCTGGATATTTGCCATGGATGAAGAGCTTCATCAATTCACCAGCAATGATGTTTGGACCTTGGTTCCCCGTCCTACAGAACAGAATATCATTGGTACCAAGTGGATCTTCAAGAACTAAACTGATAAGCATGGTACTGTAGTCTGAAATAAAGCTCGTCTTGTTGCCCATGGATATACTCAGATAGAGGGAGTAGACTTTGATGAAACCTTTGCCCCGGTTGCCAGGTTAGAATCTATCTGAATTCTTCTTTCCATTGCTTGCCATCTTGGGTTCAAGTTGTATCAGATGGATGTAAAGAGTGCATTGTTGAACGGTGTTCTTCAAGAAGAAGTTTATGTAGAACAACCGAAAGGATTCCAAGATCCTCATCATCCCCATCATGTGTACAAGCTTAAAAAGGCTCTATATAGGCTTAAGCAGGCTCCTCGGGCATGGTATGAGTGCCTCAAAGGTATCTTCATCTCTCAGTCCAAGTATGCTAAGGATCTGGTCAAACGGTTTGGGTTGGATGGAAAGAGTCGTGCCCGGACTCCCATGAGCACCAGTGTCAAGATTAGTAATGATCTTGCAGGGAAATCTGTTGATCCATCCCTTTACAGGAGTATGATAGGAAGTCTCCTATATCTTACAGGCAGCCGACCAGACATTGCCTTCAGTATGGGAGTCTGTGCTCTCTTTCAAGCAAATCCGAAGGAATCTCATCTCACTGCAGTCAAGCGTATCATCAGGTTTGTCAATGATACCCTTCTCTATGGCATTTGGTATTCTAGAGAAACAAATCTTGTTGCAGGATACTCTGATGCAGATTGGGCTAGAAATGCTGATGATAGAAAGAGCACCTTGGGAGGATGTTTCTATGTGGGAAACAATCTTGAAGCTTGGATGAGCAAGAAACAAGCCTCTATATCTCTCTCCACTGCTGAGGCTGAATATATTGCTGCGGGTAGCTGTTGCACGCAATTCTTATGGATGAAGACACTACTAGGTGGCTACGGATTCTCTCAAGATACTATGATTATCAACTGTGATAATACTAGTGCTATCAACATCTCCAAGAATCCAGTTCAGCACTCTCGGACCAAGCATATCGATATCAGACATCACTTCTTGCGTGACCTTGTGGAATCTAAGGTAGTATCTCTCTCTTTCATCCCTACTGAAAACCAATTGGCTGACATTCTTACCAAACCTCTAGATGGTAGTAGGTTTGAGTCCCTCCGGAAAGCCATTGGTGTTTGTGCCATGTTCTAGACATGTGTTTCCATGCTAGGATGAGATTTTTGTCTTGCATGATGTTGTAATAATAATAAATATATATATATATATATATATATATATATATATATATATATATATATATATATGTGGGAGTTGTGTAGCAGGTTGGTCCTTTCTAAGGTATGTCAGCTATCTCATGTATTTTACTTGAGTTATTAGTTCATTATGCGTTGATAAACTATTCTTACATATGGTTGAGAACATAAGTCTGACATCTGCGAAAGTTTTCCAGCTCACTTGTAATGATTGATAGCTTCTTTCCTTATGCGATGAAAATGTGCACTATCCAAGACTCCCCTAAAGGTACATCTTTCCTTCTCTGACTTTGTGTTTCTAGAAATTTTGGATAAGAGACGAAGTTTTTGATAAGATGGCCAAATTGACGACATGCTAGTTGAACCTAGAACCTAAAAACTCTGGCATTCTCTCTAGGCTGCAGCATCATAAGAATCAAGTAGTAAATCATATGAATTCTGCTCTTTAATTGTATATTCACTGCTTATATGCTGAATATGCATTATGCCTTGCCCTCTACGTGCAAGTAAAACAAAAAATCTACCTTGTCCTTCACGGTACAAGTAAAACAGTTGTGTGCTGCATCTTAGAGGGAGTGTATCAGATGAAGGTGGCTAGGCCCTAGTAAGTTATAAGGTTTGACTTTTGACTCATCTTTCACTAATTTTCTCTCTTATCTAGAAAATATGGTTGCTATCTGTCCAATCCTTGAAAGTCATACCTTATGGGTAAAGTCTTCACACACCCACACATTGCATGAGCTGAGAAAGCTATTTTCATTTCTATGTTTGCAGGGGACTCTTTGTCTATCAACTATATGTTTGCATAATTTTAAAATGCTCTGTGACTATTTTTCTCAAGACACGGATACATGCGTGTGCTATGATACTTGTGAAGGACCTAACCATGCTGCTCTTCTTTCTACAGTTTAGCTTGATGTTTCCTTATTTCGTCCTTCCTTTTTGTTTGTAAAACTTGTGGACTTTATTACTCTGTTTATCCTGGTTCTTCTGAGACCGTTAGGGGGAGTAATTTGTGGTGTGTTGTAATTTTCATTACTCTATTTTACCCTTTGTCCCTTTGTGACAAAAAGGGGGAGTAATTTTTATTTTTGGACCAGGAATGTATTTTCAAACCGATTAAGTGATTTTTGTCCCAGAATGGCCAAAGGGGGAGTTTGTCAGTTTGAAATTGGCCTCATTCTGATTGGACAACATCACTTACGTGTAAAGATGCTTTTCAAAAGGGATTCCACTATTTAGAAGTATTTCAGAAAATTTTGCACTGTTTGCAAGTCAGAGATTTTTATTCCCTGCCAGCCGTCCGAACGACGTGCCATCCCGTTCGGACGCTCAGTTGTCCATAGTTCCAGCCGTCCAGACGAAGTGCCATACCGTCCGGACGCCCGATAGACCAAAGCATCATCCGTCCGGACGACGTGGATTTTCGTCTGGACAGTCATCTGTATCGAGAAGCTTCTGTTCCAGCTTGCATCCGTCCGGACATCTCAGCATCCCGTCCGGACGACTCTCAGTGATCGAGCTTTAGGTTTTCTTTCCAAAAGCAAATATAGGAAGATTACTGCAACCGTCCGGACGATGTGGATTCCCGTTCAGACGCGCTACTTGATGAGTGCCAAATATTGTGTATTTGGACCCCTTGATTTGCATTAGTTAGACCTTTAGCCTTGTTATTTTCTAATGCTTTGGTTAGCTTTTGTGTTTTTTATGTTTTGTAGGTCAATAAGTGAGAAATGGCAAAATTCATGTGGAATTTCTTGGAAAATTCGGAAGTTCTGAAGAACTCGATCGATCGAACTTAAATTCGATCGATAGAATTTTGCCTGAAGTCGATTGATCGAATATTAATCGATCGATCGAAATTTCCCAGAACTTACTTTTGCAGAAGTGCGCCAGAACACCCAATCAGGAGCTTCTCCACGACAAAAAGCAATTCTCCCTCTGACTTTCGCAGCAGAACACGCTGGTTTGGTGACCTTGGTTGTCTCTAGCAAGAGAGGAACCCTAGAGGGGGTTAGAGGAGTCATTTTACATGGGTTTCTAGCCCTAATTTCCTTCTATAAAAGCCATAGCCATGCCTCCTTGTTGAAGAGTTCAGAGAATAGTAGCTAGGTTTAATTTCGTTCATTTCATAGTGTATTTTAGTAGCTTTTGTTCTTAGACACTTTCTCTTTGTAAAGCTTTTCTTTTATTTCCATGTTTGTTCTTCATTTTCTTGTGGTGTTTTTAGTCATGGAAGGCTAGTAACCTCAACTAAGGTTGAGGATGAAACCTTTCCATTGATGACACTCACACTCTTGTTATACTACTTGCACATTTGATGATATATTATATTTGTTGTTCAAGTTCCATTCATTTAAATGCTTTATCTTTTGCAATGAATGTGGTTGTTAGTAGATATAGGACATTTAATATGTTTCAACCAATGGATACATTGTTTTATTGATTTGAATGATGATATCCATTGTGATTTGTTCATTGAATGGATACATTGGATGATTTGATTTCAAATAGGTACTCTTTGTGATTTATCTTTGAGTTGGATTCATTTAATGGTTCTAGAGTTTGTGGTTAAGACACTTGAATGACATCCAAAGCTTAATGTTCTTTCAGTGTTCAAGTGGAAACCAAGAGTGTGAGTTGTTGGATTTGGTTTGGTAGATTCCTTAGCCTTAGTTCCTTTTAATTTGCATATTTCATTTCATCTCTTTAATTTAGTCTTTTACTCTTAAATAAAGCCTCAAACTTTTGGAACTAGGTTAAAATGAGGTTGATTAAACAAGACACCAATATTTGACCATTTCCCTGTGGATTCGACCTCGCACTTGCACACACTATATTGCAAACGATTCGTGCGCTTGCGAGTACTCATTGAAACACACATCACTACTCCTTAAGGCAAGTTCGCAATTAAAACTCAACCGTCTAGACGTCAATCTGTCATGGTCCGGATGCGCGTTCAACAGATAAGGAAATTGCGTGTAGAAGATCAACAGTCTGGACGGCCATCCCCCTTGGTTCGAATGTCCGAAGCCTTATATGGAAATTACTTGCAGCGGACGTGCGACCGTCCGAACGACAGTGCCTCACCGTCTGGACGTGGCTCTCAAACAGGAAAGATTTTCAACGAAAATCTTAGAATTTTGGTCGCACAGTTGTCCGTCTGAACGGCCCATGTCCACCATTCGGACGGCGCCCATATTTATCAAGGTAGTCGCCCATTTGAATCCCCAGCCTATAAATAGAGGCCCTTGGGCATTGAGAACTGCGAGAATTCGGTATTGAATTCCACTAGAGCTTAGAGAGTTATGTTGTGAGGTTATTGAGCTGATTAGTTCTCTTTAGAGCCATTGTTATGTGTGTTGTTGCTGCGCTTAAACTGAAGTGTATCTTAGGGGTTGGCCCTAAGGTAAAGGATTCCATTGAGGACCCCTTCAGGTAGGAGACCTGGTTGGGAGGCGTTCGTGTTGGGTTACACGTTAGAGAGCAAGGTACGACCACTGCATCAGGGGTATGTGAGTGTTACTGTCTTGTATCTAGTCTTTTCTTCTGAATAATGGATATCCTGGGTTTGGCTGCCCCAGAGTGGTTTTTCTCATCTTGAGTTTCCACTTCATTAACAAAAATTCTTGTGTTATTTATTTTCCGCATTATTTTGTTAACACATTACGCACACACACACTTGCATTTATTTTGGAGGTCAATTTTCATTTTTCACATACATTATTGAGAAAGTCTTCACACCAACACACGTATTGCATGAGTTGAGTAATCTATTTAAAATTTCTATCTGCAAGGAAATTTGTGCTTATTGAATACTTAACTCTCATTTATATCTTTGCATATTTTTGCAATGCTATTTGACTGTTTTATCAGTTGATTATACGTGCGTGTTTTGAAGCTAACTTTAGGAAAAATATTTTTCTGCAAATTTCCTTCAAGTTTCAGATTTTCAGTGTGAAGCATCTGGACGGACCTATTCTTACGTCCTGACTAACGTAGTCTTGCCGTACGCTGTCCTAGCAGTAGACGTTCATATAGTTTAGTGACACGTCCGGATGGGATCACTACAGGTTTAAGACTTGCGTCTTTTACTCTGCCATACACACATCGGTGCATTTGTATTGATTTATCATGAAATGTTGTGTGTTATTCTCGTGGATTTCTCCCAAGATTTTGGCATTCTCTGTACATCTCTTCTCATTCCATGATATTTGATGTGCCTTCCTTTGTTATTTTAAAGTTTTGTGCTTATTAGAATATTGGAATACTATCTTGAGATATTGTGTACGAAAATCCTATCCTGTTTGTGTGTTGGGTGGATATTGTTATATCCGTGCTATTAGGATTGCTATATTTGCTTTTGATTCATGCGCATCCAAATTGCAAGTTGTCATAATACCACATTTTTTTTTGGAACTAACAGGAACTAATATTTCCTTGTGGTGTTATTTTTGGAAAGATTTATATTAAATCCTTTCAGGAATATGTTGTCCAGCAACTCCCAGCACAATATCTAACAGATGGATCCTTTGGAAAACTGACTGTTGTTGAAGTCGGAAGTTCAAAATTTCCAAAGGCCTTGGGATTTGAGATGAGCTTTTTCCCCCGCTCACGCAGAGCCTTCCGTAGTATCTCCCTCAGATCTGCAACGGTTTGAGGTTCAGTGGTGAATCTCCTCATTTATCTTGCAGATTGTGGATAACCAGGTTTAGGCTTTGCAAAATCAACCGACTGAAGGTTTTTCAGTCCACGGTTCCCGGCTTCCAGATCTAGAAGCCAAAGTAGTACAAATCCAGCCTTTTGTACGGCTTTCTCTCCGCTACTTGATTTCAGTGAATCAGCGGGATTTGGTACTTGGAGGATTTTTGTTCCCCTCTTTTGGGCCACTTGCAGACTCTTCTCTATTTTCCTTTGTTTTGGATTATAGAACGTTTTTGTCTGTGGATTTTATATACTCTTTTTACCGTTGTCCTGTTGAGACGTCAAGGGGGAGTATTTTATTACTGTGGTCTTTCTATACTCTGTTTACCCTTTTTCCCTTTGGGACAAAAAAGGGGAGTATATGTTTGATTTGGACCGGGATTGTATTTTTAACCAGTCAATTGATTTTTGTCACAGAATGGCCAAAGGGGGAGTTTGTTAGTTTTTCTGTTGGCTGAATTCTGTTGGACAAAATCACTTCTATGTAATGTTGCTGCTTTCACAGGGATGCTGTTTTATTCAGAGTGTACACTTCAGTTCAGTTCCCTTGCATCCGTCTGGACGACGTGGTATTCCGTCCAGATGCTCAATTGACAAAGCATCATCCGTCTGGATGACAAGAACTTTCTGTCCGGATGCCCATCAATGTCTAGAAACTTCAAACTATTCAAGATTGCATCCGTCCAGTCATAATGGCAAATTATCCAGCCGATATTCAGAGTTCGAGAAGAATCCAGCGTTCAATTGCATCCGTCCAGATGTTTCTGTCTCAGACACATATATGGGGAGACAGCTGTAACCGTTCGGACGATGTGTGCTCCTGTCTGGATGATATCCTTGATAAGGCAAGTCATGCAGAAGAAGTTCAACTGTCTGGATGTCAGACTCCATGGTCTGGATGCTCAGACCTTATTATGGAAATTGCATACAGCGGAAGTGCAACCGTCCAGATGCTAGGGAAACATCGTCCGGACACCCTTCGGTATGTTGATCACAACTTTCTACTCAAATATTGGATTGGGACGAAATTTGGGTCATTGGAAAGCTAACAAAAAATGCTGTAAATTGATGGTTTGGAGGGCTAATAGAAACATCCAGATGGCCCAGTATCCGGATGGAAAGATAGTAGCATCCGGACGGCCTGCCAAAATTCGAGAAGATTCAGAATTGCTTTTTAGACATGGAAATAGTTGCCTGTCCGGATGCCCAAGGCTGCCGTCCGAACGCACGTGCCACAAAATCCAATTTTGACTTGAATTAGGCTTCCAAAGCCTATAAATAAGAGGCTCTAGGCATGCATTTTGTACAGAATTCGGTAGTGAATTCCTTATAACTTAGAGAGGGTGTTTAGGGAGATATTGAAGATTTGCTAGCTCTCTAGCTTTTACCAGTGTGTGATTTGATCAGCTGTGAAGTCTATCTTAGGGGTTGGCCCTAAGGTAAAGGATTCCATTTAAGACTCCTTCACGTAGGAGACCTGGCTGGGAGGCGTTCATGTTGGGTTACATGTCAGAGTTCAAGGTACGACCTCTACATCAGGGGTATGTGAGTGCTTCTACTTTGTAACTAGCTTTGTCTTCTGAATAGTGGATATCCTGGGTTTGGCTGCCCCGGAGTGGTTTTTCTCTTAATTGAGTTTCCACTTCGTCAAGAAAATATTTGTCTCCTTTAATTCCATATTTAATATTTTGTTGCACATTGTTCACACACACAGTTAATTAGAAGTCCAATAATTTTCAGACTACACCACTACTAGGTGAGTCCACTCCCCATCAAGGGGTGAATGGTCTCATCATTCCTGACCCATACCTGCTTGACCCGTGGCATTGGTTTGCAAGTCTTGTTTATGTTATCGATTCTTCTTAGCATACCTTGTATTAGGCTCAGCAATCCTTCATATCCATAGCTCCTTAATTTGTTCTTCTGTGGTTTGCCACTTTGATTGGTAGGAACAAACTTCTACTGTCGCTACTGATGCTGTGGAGCCAGAAGTGCCGTTGGAGGTAGAGTGCTGATGTAGCTCTTGTTAGGAATTCCTTTTGAACCATCGACTTCTGAGCTTCGGGCTGTGGACAATTGGGTTGGATGTGACCAGTGATGTCACAGTGATGACAGGTTGGTATGCTTCTTTTGTTTAAATGCTTTTTGACAGTCGCTGAAGTTTTTAGGTTAGCATTCTTACAAATAACATTACCCTTACCTTTTATATGTCTCCTATGAGAAGGGACATATTTAGATGAGAAAGAATCTTCAACTTTACCTTTCCTCGGAGCATCCTTCTTAATCCAAGGCCTGTTGGATTTCAACAAATAACAATGTGGTCTTATATGACCAATCTTCCCACACTTATGAATGGTAGGAACAAACTTACCTTGTGTTCTTGATTCCTTGGATTTAAGCATCATATGATTATTTAAGCAAGAATTTTCTAAACAAGCTGCATCTATTATCACAGGCTTAATATCAATAGAATCTAATTCAGGATCAGAAGCATGTGAAGTAGAAGTACTCAAATCATCAACAATTAAATCAAGGTTGATAGAAATATCTGTATGGATACAAAGCATGCTTTTCAAATTATCACTAGAGAATTTTACCAACTTATTCTCGAGTGCATCAATAATATAAAGCAACATTATATTCTCAGATTTCAAAGAGTCAATCAAAACATGTGATTCAGATAACTGAACAATCAAAGACTCTTTTTCTTGCTTCACCTTTTTAAGCTCTTCATGAGAAACTTCAGAATTTTTTGCATTTTCAATTTATCAAAACCTAAACGAGCTTAATATCAAAATTCTCTTCAGATAATAGAGAAGAATTCATAATAAAAGGTGTATTAAAAACATAGAAGTCACAAAAGATAAGGATCACACTCAGGAATTAAATCTTTTAAATGGAGTGTACCTGCTTTGATACCAATTGAAAATAAAAAATGACTTCTAATTAACTCTATGTGTGTGAACAGTGTGCAACAAAATATTAAATGTGGAATTTAAAGGAGACAAATATTTTCTTAAAGAAGTGGAAACTCAATTAAGAGAAAACCACTACTTGGCAGCCAAACCCAAGAAATCCACTATTCATAAGACAAAGGTAGTTATAAAGCAGTAGCACTCACATACCCTTGATGTAGTGGTCCTACCTTGAACTCTGATGTGTACCCAACACGAACGCCTCCTGAAAAAAAAAAAAAAAAGAGATTTGACTTCAAAAATAAATAGCAAGTGTGTGCTTAACGTGTCAACAAAAATAACAATGCGGAAAATAAATGACACAAGAATTTTTGTTAATAAAGTGGAAACTCAGTTAAGAGAAAAACCACTCCGGGGCAGCGAAACCCAAGATATCCACTATTTAGAAGACAAAGCTAGGTACAAGAAAGTAATACCCACATATACCCGATGCAGTGGTCGTACCTTGTTCTCTAACGTGTAACCCAATGATGTGTGTTTTAATGAGTACTCGCAAGTGCACGAATCGTTTGCAATATAGTGTGTGCAAGTGCGAGGTCGAATCCACAGGGAAATGGTCAAATATTGGTGTCTTGTTTAATCAACCTCATTTTAACCTAGTTCCAAAGGTTTGAGAATTGATTCAAGAACAAAAGACTAAATAAAAGAGATGAAATGAAATATGCAAATTAAAAGGAACTAAGGCTAAGGAATCTACCAAATCAAATCCAACAACTCACACTTTTGGTTTCCACTTGAACACCCAAAGAACATTAAGCTTAGGGTGTCATTCAAGTTTCTCAACCACATTCTCTAGAACCATTAAATGAATCCGACTCAAAGATAAATCACAATGAGTACCCATTTGAAATCAAATCATCCAATGTATCCATTCAATGAACAAATCACAATGGATATCATCATTCAAACCGATAAAACAATGTATCCATCGATTGAAACACATTAAATGTCCTATATCTACCAACAACCACATTCATTGCAAAAGATAAAGCATTTAAATGAATGGAACTTGAATAACAAATATGATATATCATCAAATGTTCAAGTATTATTACAAGAGTGTGAGTGTCATCAATGGAAAGGTTTCATCCTCAACCTTAGTTGAGGTTACTAGCCTTCCATGACTAAGAACACCACAAGAAAATGAAGAACAACCATGGAAATACAAGGAAAGCTTTACAAAAAGAAAGTGTCTAAGAACAAAAGCTACTGGAATACACTACAAAATGAACGAAATTAAAACCTATCTACTGTTCTCTGAACTCCCTCAACAAGGAGGCATGGCTATGGCTTTTATAGAAGGAAATTAGAGCTAGAAACCCATGTAAAATGACTCCTCTAACCCCCTCTAGGGTTCCTCTCTTGCTAGAGACAACCAAGGTCATGCAACCAGCGTGTTCTGCTGCGAAAATCAGAGGGAGAACTGCTTTTTGTCATGGAGAAGCTCCTGATTGGGTGTTCTAGCGCGCTTCTGCAAAAGTAAGTTCTGGGAAATTTCGATCGATCGACTTCAGGCAAAAATCGATAGATCGATTTTAAGTTCGATCGATCGAGTTCTTCAGAACTTCTGAATTTTCCAAGCAATTCCCCATGAATTTTGCCATTCCTTCTACAAAATATAAAAACACAAAAACTAACCAAAGCATCAGAAAATAACAAGGCTAAAGGTCTAACTTATGGAAATCAAGGGGTCCAAATACACAATATTTGGCACTCATCAAATACCCCTAAACTTACATTTTGCTAGTCCCTTAGCAAAAACAAAATGGAAAACAAAATCAAAGCATGAAACATAAGTCCTCTTTCGTTGGAGAAACGATTGCATTTAGCATATGCAACAAGCCTTTTAAACCCCTAGGACTCCCTAGTGGACGAGTGAAGTCTCGTGAGGGTTTGCCAGAAATGATACCCACAAACATTGAAGTGCTGAATTATCAATTGAGCAAAAATCATCATTCAAACACATGGTTCACACATCATGAGTATATTTAACAAAATGAATATCATATTAGCATGTTATCAAAAATCGATCAACTCATAGATGGAAAATTGAGACAACACATGTTCAAAAGTGTAAGGTGTGAATAACATAGAGTCATGGGTTTTCGATTGTCCTCAAAGCACATATATCCAAAATTCGCAGGACTTCCATCAAATAACCAAGGCTTATCTTATATTTATTATTATTTATTTATTTTTGTGTTGGCTGTGCAATGCTTGACTCCATTAAGCTTTCTAATTGACCCATGTAATGAGTGTTGGGCCAGTGACTCCCAAACCAGATGGTTTTAGGGCACTAGATGTAAAAACATCCCTAAGGGCTTAATTACTCAAGTCAAAAAGGCTGCGAAGTCAAACTAGCCAAACAATCATCCAATCTGAAATTCTCATCTTTTTACGCGAACACCCAATGCTTAATGAGGCAAGGGGCTCGGTTACTCAATGAGAAGTCAAATTGGTGATATTATTCTAAGTAGTTTTTTTTTTTAATATATATATATATAACAATAAGCCAAAAATACACAGAGGTATAAAAGAGAGTTAAGAGTTTAACTAGCATAAAAATTCCCCGTAGATTGACATTTTAAATAGATTACTCAACTCATACAATGGGTGTGTAGATAGCATAGGTAGTTAGATAGCATCTCAAAAATACACAGAGATAGCATAGGTAGTTAGATAGCATCTCAAAAATACACAGAGATATAAAAGAGAGTTAAGAGTTTAACTAGCATAAAAATTCCCCGTAGATTGACATTTTAAATAGATTACTCAACTCATACAATGGGTGTGTGTGTGTCAAGACTTTCTCAATAAGGTATGAAGCCCACTGATATGACTTAAAGCAACTGAATTTTCTAAACAAGAGGGAAAAATTAATGAAGATCAGTCAAAAGTCAAACCTTATTTTACTAGGGCCTAGCAACCCTCATCTGATACACTCCTTCTAAGATGCAGCACTTTTCTTTTACTTATTCCTTTAGTGACCGTCTATTTTCTCAATGATTTGGTCATTGACTGTTTCTTTAGGAACAACTTCAAGAACAAATTTATAGCACAATAAGTAGTGGATCTTTTTTAACTATCCATATTTACTAATTTTTGAATGCTTTTTATCACTTGGTGCTACAACCTAGAGAGAATGCTAGAATTTTTAGGTTATAGGTTCAACTAGCGAGTTGATCAATTTGACCATCTTATAAAAAAAATCTCTCTCATAAGAATCTTCAAAAGTAAAAAGTCAAAGAGAAAAGAATGTACCTTAGGAGAGCCTTGGATATTGCACAAAATTATCATATGAGAAGAATAACCATCTAGCATTTGGATGCACAAGAAAAACTTGGCAGGTATCAGGCATAACCTCTCAATCATTTATAAGCATAGTCAATTAATACGCAATGAATTGAGATATCAAGCAAAAATACATGCAATATCTGACATACCAAGAGAAGAAAAAATAAAATTCCTACAACTTCTCCCCAATTTTTTTTTATTTTTTTATGAAAAACAGTAAAAACATGCTATAAAGGTAAACAACCATAAGACTAGTATGTAAGGCAAGATCAACCCTGTGAAGGATCAAAATTACCAATACAGAAAAACAGTCGCCCGACAAGCTTTTTATGTCTTCCCAAATAGTACATGCAAAGTTCTCTTAAGTGCAACAAGAGAAGTAGGGGGCAAATAATAGTGGTTCCTAAATTTCAAAGCAAACAAAGATATAACAAGTAGAAAATTATGCAATGCAATCAAACCTAATGCTCCAGGATTAGGAATTGTTAGTATTTTATGTTAGCAACATTCTGGATGACAAAAAACACTTTATGTAACGGTTGCTTTTTAAATAGGTTTATCGGTTTTACTCAAAGTCTTCAAGTAATATGAACGGTGTTTGTTTCAAGCCATGTGACTGGTCACAAGTTTCTAGAAGATGTCCATGAAGATTCCATGCATTTTCCAAGTCAGATCAATCGGTTCCTATGCAATCGTCCGGACGGGCCTTTGAAGGCGTTTGGATGCCCTGCATTGTCTAGAAGCTTCAGCTTTGAAGAAATCTGAACGTTAGAGGAACACTGTCCGGACACTAGGTCAAGTTTCTCTAATTTCTACACAAAGTTGGATTTCAGTTGACACTATTTGGGATGTTTTCGCAAGACATCCGGACGACATGGCAACAAGTCCAGACGCTACCCAGAGTTCCAGAATATTTCGGGTTTCCTTTACGGATGCAAAAAAAAGAGTGACAGTGAAGACGGTCTAGACGCTCGGCCAAGCCGTTTGGACGTGGTGCTATTATGGGAAGATCGTCCGCATAAGGGTAAGTTACCATCCAGACGCTCCACAGCCAGAGTTCGAATTTGTCTATGTTAGTGTTTTGGCCTCATTTGGTGTTTGGACAAAATCACTTATGTGTAAAGATGTTGTAAACATGGATTCCACTTGTCAAAGCATTTTCAGAAGACTCTGCACTACGAAAAAGATAGAAGATTTCAGATTACCTGTCAGCCTTCCAGACGACGTGTCATCCCGTCCAGACGTCCATCTGTCCACTGTTTCATCCGTTCGAATGACATGTTCATCCCGACTGGACGCCAGACAGACTAGCATCATCTGTCCGGACGACGTATCTTTCCGTCCGGACCCTCCATTGTATCGAGAAGCTTCTGTTCCAGCTTGCATCCATCCGGACCTCTCAGCAACCCGTCTGGACATCCATCAGTGATCGATCAGCTTCAGATTCTTTCCAAGTTCAGAATATGGGAAGATTGATACACCGTCCGGACGCTATCATAAATAAAGCAAGAATCTCAATTCAAATATCACCGTCCGGACGTCAGTCAGCCTTGGTCCGGACGCGCGCTCATTAGTTAAGGAAATTGTCGATTCAAATTCAATCGTCCAGAAGGCTTACAGGGAATCTGAAATCTTCTATCTTTTTCGCAGTGCAGAGTCTTCTGAAAATGCTCTGATGGCCCAGGTTCACCATCCGGATGGCGTTCGTACATATTACAGCAGTCGCCCATTCTGTGAAATTTTTAGAAAATCCTATCGCACAGTTGTCCGTCCGGATGGCCCAGGTTCATCGTCCGGACGGCATCCGTACATATTATAGCAGTCGCCCATTTTGCACCTCAGCCTATAAATTGAGGCCCCTACGCATTGAGAACTGCAACAATTCGGTATTGAATTCCACAAGAGCTCAGAGAAGTTCAAGATCCCTCTGAACTACAACTGAAGTCTATCTTAGAGGTCGGCTCTAAGGTAAGGAATTCCATTGAAGACCCCTTCAGGTAGGAGACCTAGTTGAAAAGCGCTCGTGTTGGGTTACACGTCAGAGAGCAAGGTACGACCACTGCATTGGTACATGTGAGTGTTACTATCTTGTATCTAGCTTCATCTTTTGAATAGTGGAATTCCTGGGTTTGGCTGCCCCGGAGTGGTTTTTCTCTTGATTGAGTTTCCACTTCGTCAACAAAAATCTGTGTGTCTTTTACTTTCTGCTGTGCTTAATTTTTGTTGACACTTGTGCACACACTTTATTTTTAGATGAGTTTTACAACCGAGATTGACTTGCCAAGACTCACCATTGAGTTTCTTTGGTCGCTAATCTTGGTGTCAAACTCTCTGAATGTCTCTTCTTCGAGTATCGTAATTTCTTCAAATTTAGAAATCAACATTTGAAGCTTGACAGATTTAACTAGTTTCGTGCCTTCATATGTTGTTTCTAGAATTTGCCAGGCATCTTTAGCAATTTCACAATTTGAAATTCTTACAAATTCAGATGGTGAAAGTGCTTGACATAGAGCATGGAGGGCTTTATCATTGAAGAGTCGTGCACTTGTTTGAGTAATAGTAATTTCGTCTGTATCCTCTGGCTTAATTCAACCAGTTTCAACAATTTTCCAGACGTCAATTGATTTTAAAAAGAAGCGCATGCGGGCTTTCCAACAGCCATAGTTTGTCCCATCAAAGGGCAAAACAGAATTAAGATTTTGAGACATGATAAAAATAAAAGAAGAGAAGTAAAACTCAAGAGATCACACTCAAGAAATTAATCTTAACCAGAGTGTACCAAGCTCTGATACCAATTGAAAAATAAAATTGACTCCTAATTACCAAGTGTGTGTAATAATGTGCACAAAATAAAAAAGTGAGGAATTTAAAAAGATAAATATTTTTTTGACGAAGTGGAAACTCAATTAAGAGAAAAACCACTTTGGGACAGCTACACCTAGGAAATTAATACTCACATACCCCAATGCAACAATCGTTCCTATGACTCTGACACGAAACCCATCTTGAACGCTTCCCAACCAAGTCTCCTACTTGAATGAGACTTCAATGGAATCCTTTACCTTAGGGCCAACCCCTAAGATAGACTTCACACGAACACAGCAACTGCACTTGGCAATGGCTAAAGAGTAAGTGAACTTAGCACGCCTCCTAAAATATTCTCTCTAATGACTATGGAACTCACTACTGAATTCGTAAAAATTGTATGCCTAGAGGCCTATATTTATGGGCTACAGAAGACCTAAATCGACACTGATTTGGTTTTCTTTAGGTGGCGTCTGGACAGTAGCTGAGGGTGTCATGATAGACAACTGTGCAACCAGCTTTCCAAATTTGCTGAATATTCTTTCCTGAATAGGGCCACTTCCGGACGGTGTTGCCCTATCGTCTGAACGGTTGCACTTCTACTGTACGCAATTTCCATATTAAGGCCTGAGCATTCAGACAGTGGAGTCCGACTTCCAGATGGTTGAACATCTTCTACACAACTTGCCTCATCAAGGATAGTATCCGGACAGAATAGCCACGTCATCCGGACGATTTGCAGCTATCTTCCCATATCTATGTTTTGGAAGGAAATCCTTTTACTTGTCGAACACTAAAGGGGATCCAAACGTGTTGCTGAGACATCTAGACAGATGCAACTTGGAACAGTTCGAAGCTTTTGGACACAGATTGGAGTCCAGGCAGAAAGTTCTTGCCATATGGACTGATGATGCTTAACAGATGAGCGTCCGGACGAAATACCATGTCTTCCGGACGGATGCAAGGGACTTGATCTTCACTGTCTTAATATCTGCACAGTGTCTTCTTGAAGCGTATAACTGAAATGTAGTTGGTGGAGACAACTACTCAAACGATGGGAGACATTCCTTCTAGGAGTTCAATCAATAGGTAAGATTTAAGTTACTAAAATAGTAATGCGAAACAAATTAAGTAAGTGAATAACTAAAGATGATAAACTTTAGACATTTTATTTTAATAAACTACGAATTTTAAAAAAAGATTTAAAAGTAAAGGGGTTAAGTTAAGTATAAGTACTTAATAAAATTCATGGGCTAAGCTAAAATGCTTTTTGAACACAAGTCCTAATAGAAGAATTAGTTTAAAAGTTCGAAGTTCAACGTGTTTTGTGTGTAAGACATGAAATTTAATACAGATGACTATTGAAATAAAAGTGATAGTTCAAATATGAACTTTCAATAGGGTAGTACGTGTTAGATAATGTTGTTTGAATTAAGTCCAAATGTTAGAAAAGAGTTAATTGCTAGTTGACCTTTGATGAAATCATGGTGTCATAGCATATTTTCGATAGTAAGACCAATGGATAGGAAAATATTATGTTTTGAAGGTATTGATAACAGTGGAATAGTAAGAAGTTAACGGATCAGATTGATAATATGTCAAGGATAAGCCTCCAATCATGAGTAAGGAGCAAATTGAGGCATAGTGATGTGAGGTTAAGTGTAAAAATCTCAAATGGGTTACCTATATGAGGATGGTAGTACTTATGAGTTAATGAGGAATAGATCATAATATCACATGGGGATAAATGAGTTCGTGAATATTGGAGACACTTAGTAAGCCCACACAAGATCTTTAATGTCTTCAAGGTCACAGTTAAGGACAATTGGAGCGATTCCATTATGATATTAGGAGTTGACAAGGTAAATGATAGAGGAAATTTATGAGAAGCGATCAAGTTACAAATTGAAGGAAGTTACTCTCCCTTGTGATGCAATGTTGCAATCAAATTATTATTGAGGTTGCTTAAGGAATAAGTTTCATGGTTAAAGTTATGAGGATAGGTTGCCATAGTGACTAAGAGTTTAAGGCACTATGGATAAATTAAAAAGTATATGGTATAGAGGAATGAGAATGATTCACCTTAAGAAATAGTTTGAATAGTGAGTTTGGAAGTAAGTAGGGGAGACTAAGTGAATTGACTTGGATGTGTGATGACAAGAGACAAGTGATACTTGTAAGGTTTTGTATTGTAAAGTGATGTATGAGTTGAAGTGATTGAGGATTTCAGAGGATGATATAAAGTTTAGATGGATAAGGTATGGGTTAGCCAAATGTTGGAACTAGATAAGTCATTGAGGTTAAGGGTAGAATGCTTGGCGCTAACTATTTTTGGAGGGCTATTGAGATAGCTTCATATAAGCAAGTGCAATCAAAAAGTTGTTTGCAAATTTCGAGGACAATGTTTTTAAGGAGGGGAGGATGTAAAGACCAAGAAATTAAATAGGGAATTTAGAAATTTAATAAATTACATTTATTAAATAGGTGGGGTTTATAATTATATCCTAGGTAAAAATAATTGTGTTATCAAAGTAAAGTAAGCTTAATATAAAATAATAGAAAGAGTAATAATTATTATAGTGGGTCCTAGTTGAATAAACAATTAATTACACTAATAAAAGTGTGGTTTAAATATATGTGAAGTCAAATATTAATTATCAAAAGATACGATTTTAAAATTAGTGGGTTCTGCTAAGATTAATAAAAGTTTGGGCTTTAAAAGTAAGAAAATCTTATCCTGCCACGTGTCACCACCGGATTGGCTGGGAGAAGATTACCCCATCTTCTCCCAGCCACTTATAGTGGGACAAGTGTCGCACTTCTTCTCTATCTTCCTTTTTCCTTCTTTTTCCATTATCTTCTGGATCGCTTCTCTCCCACCCGCACACCTCTCTTCTTCTCCTTCCTTTTCTTTTCGTCTCTTCTTCTCTTCTTCTCCCGCACTCCAGTACCCCTCCCCATCTCTCATACCTATTTTTCCCTTCCCTCTCCCTATCACACACACGCGCAGTGAGCCCATGAGAGAGACGAACCCGAGCAAGAGAGAGAGTGCTACCATAGGGGAGATCTGACCATGAGAAGAAGAAAAATAAATGGTAAATCCCTACCCCTTTTCTTTGTATTTTCAAATTACCCACTGCATTTATAGCTCGAATTTTAGTTTAGAATGTTTCCAACGATTGGGTCGAGTTTTGTGGGTATTGAGTGTTAAAACAAGAACCGAATGGGTTCTTGTTGGGTTTCGTTTCTGATAGTTAATTTATGGTGTTTTAGTTCCTTAATTTACACTGAATATTTGAGTTGCTTGGATTGATTAAGTTTTGGAGTTTTGGTATTTTTGGTAGAAGATAACCAGATGGCGCTTTGATGAAGAAAAGAAAATAGTATGATTTGCCATGATTTTTACTTAGGTCCGAATTTAGGAATTAAAATGGAATTGGGTTTGTTTTGATTAAACCATTTGATGGGTATTGTTGTCTTGAAATGAGTCTCAGTTTTGGAAGTTTATAATTGATTTATTTGAGTTTGTTTGGATTGGTTGAGTTCTTGAATTTTAGGTGGATTGTGGAAATGCTTTAGGTAATTGAGAGAGGGGCTGATTTGTAGTGACCTTGATGGATGTATCTTGTTAAATCCGAATTTAGGATTAATGTTAACCCAAATTGAAGTTGATGGGTGTGTTTCCTTTGGATTTTGTTAGTATTTTGGCCTCGTTCTGTGTTTGGACAAAATCACTTATGTGTAAAGATGCTGTAAACAGGGATTCCACTTATCAGAGCATTTTCAGAAGACTCTGCATTGCGAAAAAGATAGAATATTTCAGACTCCCTGTCAGCCGTTCGAACGACGTGTTATCCCTTCCGGAAGCCCATCTGTCCATTGCTCCATTCATCCGGATGACGTGTCATACTGTTCGGACGCCAGACAGACCAGCATCATCCGTCCGGACGATGTATCTTTCCGTCTGGACCCTCCACTGTATCGAGAAGCTTCTGTTCTACCGTACATCCGTCCGAACCTCTCAGCAGCCCGTCCGGATGTCCATCAGTGATCGATCAGCTTCAGATTCTTTCCAAGTTCAAGATATGGGAAGATTGATACACCGTCCGGACGATGTGGTTTCCCGTTCGGACGCTCTCATAAATAAGGCAAGAATCGCAATTCAAATATCATCGTCCGGACGTCAGTCAGCCTTGGGCTGGACGCACGTGCAACTAATATGAAAATTGCCGATTCGACTTCAACCGTCCGGACTTCTGCCTCTCATGGTCCGGAAGCACGCATAGCAGATATGGAAATTGCATGTTGAAGAATTGTCGTCCGGACGTTCATCCCCTTAAGTCCGGACGCTCGAAGCCTTATATGGAAATTACTTGCAGCAGACGTGCGACCGTCCGGACGTTAGTGTCTCACCGTCCAGACGCGAATCTTAAATTGGAAAGATTTTCAGCGAAATTTTTGGAAAATCCTGTCGCATAGTTGTCCGTCCAGACGGCTTAGGTTCACCATCCGGATGGCGTCCGTACATATTACAACAGCCTCCCATTCTGCACCTTAGCCTATAAATAGAGGCCCCTGGCATTAAGATATGCAACAATTCAGTATTGAATTCCACAAGAGCTCAGAGAAGTTCAAGATCCCTCTGAAGCCATTACAAGTGTGCTGCGCTACATTTGAAGTCTATCTTAGGGGTTGGCCCTAAGGTAAAGGATTCCATTGAAGACCCCTTCAGGTAGGAGACCTGGTTAGGAAGCGTTCGTGTTGGGTTACACGTCAGAGAGCAAGGTACGACCACTGCATTGGGTTAATGTGAGTGTTACTATCTTCTATCTAGCTTTGTCTTCTGAATAGTGGAATTCCTGGGTTTGGCTGCCCCGGGGTGGTTTTTCTCTTGATTGAGTTTCCACTTCTTCAACAAAAATCTTTGTGTCTTTTATTTTTCGATGTGCTTAATTTTTGCTGACACTTGTGCACACACTTTACTTTTAGAAGTCAATTTCTATTTTCAATTGGTATTAGAGCTTGGTATACTCTGAGAAGATTAAATTCTTGAGTGTCATTTATTTTTGACTTCTATTTGCTTCTATGTCTCAAACTCTTAATTCTGTTCCTACCTTCGATGGTACGAACTATAGCTATTGGAAAGCTCGGATGCGGTTCTTTTTAAAATCTATTGACTGTTGGAGTATTGTTGAAACTGGTTGGACTAAACCAGAGGATACAGCCCTCGAGACAGTCCCTCTGAAAAATGCCCGACTTTCCAATGATAAAGCCCTCCATGCTCTATGCCAAGCACTTTCTCCTTCTGAATTCGCCAAAATTTCAAACTGCGAATCAGTCAAAGTAGCATGGAAAATCTTGGAAACAACATATGAAGGCACGAAACTTGTTAAATCTGCCAAACTTCAAATGTTGATTTCAAGATTTGAAGAAATTAAGATGTTGGAAGAAGAGACCTTTGGAGAGTTTTACTCTAAGATGAGTGACCTGAGGAACTCCATGGTGAGTCTTGGGAAACCTATCTCGGATGTAAAACTCATCCGAAAGATTCTAAGATCTTTGCCTGAGTGTTTCAGAATCAAGGTGACCACCATTGAAGAAAGCAAGGATCTTGAGGAGATGAAGATTGAAGAGCTGGTGGGATCTCTTCAAAAATATGAGCTGTCTCTGCCCCCGGTCAAGAAATTGAAGAACATTGCTCTAAAGGCTTTGAAGAAGAACGTAGAAGCATTATCTGAAGATGACTCTAAGGATGTAGAAAAGGTTGTGCCTATGTTAGCCAAAAATTTCAGAAGACTAATGAAAGATGATCGGTTCAAGAAGAACTTTTCTGAAAGAGTAAAGAAATCTCCTAGAGAAGCTAAACCTGAGGAAGAAGATAAGAAAGATCCTAGAGGACCCCGATGTTTTGAATGCTCAGGCTTTGGGCATATCCGGGCTGATTGCGGGAATCATAAAAATGGCAAGGGGAAAGCATACAATGTGACCCTCAGTGATGAGTCAGAAGAAGAAGCTCTAGAGTCTGAAAAATTTGTGGCATTTGTAGCCCCACATGTTGAAGAAGAAGACTCGTATTAGTTGGAGAGTAGCGATAATGAGGAAGAGCTCAAGGAGGCCTGCAAGACACTCTACATAGAGTATGAGAACTTGAGGGAAGGCCGAAAGCAACACCTTAATGATCTGAATAGTTTGTAGACCGAGAAGAGTTCATTGCTGCTCAAAGTACAAGAGCTCGAGGAAAAGCTACTAGAGAAGCAACTCCAGCTAGAGAGAGTCACTGATGAGAAGTTGACTCATATGCTGTCTATCCAGAAGAGCCCAAATGACAAGACTGGCCTCGGGTATGTAGGTCCCACTTCTGATGTTCCTTCTTCCTCAAAGACTGTGTTTGTGAAACCTACAGTCCCAGAGCCTCCTCCCACTGTTGAAGATAAAATGAAGGAAAAGGTCAATGATGATGTTCCAGACACTCAGGAGCCTCATTCCATCAGAAGACCTCCCATTTGCCATCACTGCGGTCTCAGTGGGCATGTTCGCCCTCAGTGCTCCCTCCTGAAAGCACAAAAGGCCAAAGCCAAGAAAGAAGTGCCCAGACAAGGTCATTATGGCTCTAGACCAGTAGTCCAGCATCAGACTCCATGGCATCAGGTGTCTTACCAAGCATCATGGGGACAAGCACCAAGGCATCAGTAGCAAGCCCCTTGGTCTCATGCTCCTCAGCATCAGCGGCCTCAGCAGCGGTTTGTATCAGCCAATCACAGTGGCACCTACAAGAGCAAACCCAAGCAGTTTAGAAGGCCTCAGAAGATGAAAGAAGAGCAATACTCCAGTAAGCCTCCTACCTGGATGCAGAACATGATGGAGTGGATGATGCAGTCCTGCAAGTAACCACCTACTGGAAGGCAGGCTTGGGTCGAGAAGGACAGTCACCCCATGAGTGGGAACCGACGGACCTAGTAGATTCGGCTGTTTATGCCTAGGATTTGGTTCCTAATCCTATGGCATCAGGTTTGATTTCTTATCTTAATTTGATACATCTTTATATGCAATCTAGGAACCAGTTGAGTTTGCCCCCTATGTCTCTTGAGAGAACTTTGCAGGTATTGTTTAGGGAAGACAGAAAAAGCAGGTCGTGCAACTGTTTGTCTATATTGGCATCATCGAGCATCCACAGGTTTGATCTTACCTTTGCATATGATGTCATTTCCATATTGCATGTTTTTTTTGTTTTGTTTGTTTTCTTTTCTTTAAATAATATATATATATATATATGGGGAGAGTTTGTAAGATATTTTTTCTCTTGGCTTATTAGATATTGCATTCATTTTTGCCTGATATCTCAATTATGTAAGCATTAATCTACTCTGCTTAGATATAATTGAGAGTTTATGACTATATTGGCCAAGTGTTTTTCCTATTTTTGCAAAAGTAGGATAGCTTCTTTCTTCATGCGATGAAAAACTGCACTATCCCGGGCTCCCCTAAAGGTACATCTTTCCTTCTCCGACCTTTTGCCTTTAGAAATTTTGCATAGGAGAAGAAGTCATTGATAAGATGACCAAATTGACCTCATGCTAGTTGAACCTAGAGCCTAAAAACTCTGGCACTCCCTACAGTTTGCAGCACCATAAGAAACAAGCAGTTAATCGTATGAAATCTATGCTTTAAAGTATATATTTATTGCTTCTGTGCTACATTTCCTTTATGCCTTGCCCTCTACGTGCAAGTAAAACATTTATGTTGTCCTTCATGGTACAAGTAAATCACTTAGGTGCTGCATCTCAAGGGGAGTGTATCAGATGAGGGTGGCTAGGCCCTAGCAATTGATAAGGTTTGACTTTTGGCTAATCTGTCACTGATTTTCTCTCCTGTCTAGAAAATTTAGTTGCTCTATGTCATGTCATCGAAAGTCATACCTTATGGGAAAAGAGTCTTCACACACACACATGCATTGAGTGAGTTGAGTTGTCTATTTGAATTTTCTATGACCAGGAAAAATATTTGTGCTAATTGAAATCTCAACTCTCTTTTATATATCTGTTTAGTTTTGATATGCTCTCTGATTGTGTTATCAGTTGATTATACATGCATGTTCTGACACTGACTTGAGAAAATTTGATCTGAACGGATGGCGTTTTATAGTCCGGACAGGATTTGTTACACGTCCGGACGTGAGCTGTCACCTTCGGGTGGACGGGTAATTTAATTCGTCCGGACGCGCGTAACCATTTTGCTCCTTTTCGAGGCAGCGTGCATCCGGACGTCATCAAAACACCGTCCGGACGGGTACCCCAAAGAGGCTATAAAACCCCCTGCTCGCCGTTCTCACCCCATACCCCACAAATCTTACTTTTGGCTAATTGTGAGTAAGTTTTTTTTGTGAGCTTTTGGGTGTCTTTTTGCATATTCCTCTCACATTCCAGGTATTTTTTCTCGTCTTATTTCTTTCAGTTTATTTTGCAATTGTTAGAATTTTTTTTTTTTGGAATGTTTTTGGAATGCATATATCTGCCATGCTGAAATTCTTTGGACTTAAATTGTGATATTCTTTGTCTTTATTTTTACAAAAGTCCTTTTTACTGCTGTTATCCTGCCAAATTTTTGTTACCCTAACAAGAATATTTTTTTTTGTGGATTATTTTTTGGCAAAAATTCTTGTTGGTTCTTTTGCAGAATCATGTCTGCTATCAGCTCCCAGCGCTGGGTCCGCCTGAGGACAAAGGAAGAGCAAAGTGCATTCCAAGCCAAAATCATGGACTGCAATGTCCTCGTTGAGTGAAACGTGGTCCGTACTGACATCATGGTGCCTCCATTGGATATCATTTATAAGACTATCCAGACCTACAATTGGGGGTATCTCTACACGTGTGCCTGCATCGTCCTCACCAGGCTAGTCAGGCTCTTCTATGCCAACCTTGAGATGGCTCAGGATGATGAGCGTGGGATGGTACTGCAGTCCACTGTTGACGGACACATTATCACTGTAGATCCCCAAATCATTAGTCAGTTCATCGGGGTACCAGTCCTTGATCTGCCTGCCAGTCCTTACAATGAGGTTGTACTTCCTCCCTCTATGGACGATCTTCGAGAGTTCTTCCATGCAGTTCCACAGGGTGAGGGGCGTCATACTAACATCAAGATTGGTGCACTTGCTCCGACTCATCGTATGTTGGCCAAAATTGTTCAGCACAATCTCTGGCCAGTTGCCAGGCCCAATGATCTGATACTGAAGAGGGCCCAGTTTGTTTTTGTTGTTCATCTTCGCTTGCCTTTCTGTCTTTGCAATTACATTCTGAGAGTCATGCTCGAGGCTCGTGATGAGAGCAATACCGGTCTCCCCTTTGGCTGCCTAATCACTCAGATCATCCTTCAGTCGGGTATCAATGTTAATGGAGAGCCTAGGATGAAGATCCAGTAGCCCCTCAACAAACAGACATTGATGAAGTCGAATGCGCAGCAGCGACGAGATGATTCTGGTGATGACATGCCTGCTGCTATGCATGTTGCTTTTCTAGACGTGGCTTTATCCTCTCATACTGTCCCGTCATCTGAGCCAGAGGCAAATTATTCTCAGATCATAGAGGCCTTAGCCGCCATTCAGGGAGGAATGACCACCATGCAGCAGTCCATCTCCTCCTTGCAGCTAGAGGTGCAGTCTATCAACAAGCGGGTGGAGCAGACCCACTTGGACCTTCAGGAGTGCCTTTGAGTTCATCACCCAGGCAGTAGTGATGATGGGGATGATGTATCTCAGACTATACCCATGCCAGAGGATGTTTGAGTTTCCCTCCGTTTTATTGTCTCTTTTTGTGTTATTTTGAGACTTCTTGATATTTTGTTAAACAGTTAAACTTATATTACTCTGTTTCCCGGGTCCTTCTGAGACCGTTAGGGGGAGTAATTTCTATTACAGTTGGTTTTTATTACTCTGTTTTACGCTTTGTCCCTTTGTGACAAAAAGGGGGAGTAATTTTTTATTTTTGGACTGGGAATGTATTTCCAAACCGGTCAAGTGATTTTTGTCCCAGAATGGCCAAAGGGGGAGTTTGTTAGTATTTTGGCCTCATTCTGTGCTTGGACAAAATCACTTATGTGTAAAGATGCTGTAAACAGGGATTCCACTTGTTAGAGCATTTTCAGAAGACTCTGCACTGCGAAAAAGATAGAAGATTTCAGACTCCCTGTCAGCCGTTCGGACGATGTGTTATCCTGTCCGGACACCCATCTATCCATTGCTCCATTCATCTGGATGACGTGTCATACCGCCTGGACGCCAGACAGACCAGCATCATCCGTCCTGACGACATATCTTTCCGTCCGAACCCTCCACTCTATCGAGAAGCTTCTGTTCCAGCTTGCATCTGTCCGAACCTCTCAGCAGCCCGTCCGGACATCCATCAGTGATCGATTAGCTTCAGATTCTTTCCAAGTTCATGATATGGGAAGATTGATACACCGTCCGGACGATGTGGTTTCCCGTTCGGACGCCCTCATAAATAAGGTAAGAATCGTAATTCAAATATCATCGTCCGGATGTCAGTCAGCCTTGGTCCGAACGCGTGTGCAACTAATATGAAAATTACCGATTCGACTTTAACCGTCCGGACGTCTGCCTCTCATGGTCCGGACGCACGCATAGCAGATATGGAAATTGCGTGTTGAAGAATTGTTGTCCAGACGTTCATCCCCCTAGGTCCAGACGCGCGAAGCCTTATATGGAAATTACTTGCAGTGGACGTGCGACCGTCCTTACATCAGTGTCTCATCGTCCGTACGCGAATCTTAAAGAAGAAAGGTTTTCAGCGAAATTTTTAGAAAATCCTATCACACAGTTGTCCGTCTGGACGGCTCAGGTTCACCATCCGGACGGCGTCCATACATATTACAACAGTCTCCCATTCTGCACCTCAGCCTATAAATAGAGGCCCCTGGGCATTGAGAACTGCAAGAATTCTGTATTGAATTCCACAAGAGCTCAGATAAGTTCATGATCCCTCTGAAGTCGTTACAAGTGTGCTGCGCTACATCTAAAGTCTATCTTAGGGGTTGGCCCTAAGGTAAAGGATTTCATTGAAGACCCCTTCAGGTAGGAGACCTGGTTGGGAAGCGTTCGTGTTGGGTTATACGTTAGAGAGCAAGGTACGACCACTGCATCGGGTTAATGTGAGTGTTACTATCTTGTATCTAGCTTTGTCTTCTGAATAGTGGAATTCTTGGGTTTGGCTGCCTCGGAGTGGTTTTTCTCTTGATTGAGTTTCCACTTCAGCAACAAAAATCTGTGTGTCTTTTATTTTCCACTGTGCTTAATTTTTGTTGACACTTGTGCACACACTTTACTTTTAGAAGTCAATTTCGATTTTCAACTTTGATTTGTGTTATTTTTCAAGGGTATTTTCTAGCATGACCAAATGGATAGGTATTATGTGTTGGTTGAACTATGGTTTGTGGAGGTTGTAAAGGGTTGAATATGGTAAAGTTAGAATATGAGCTTAGGTGTTTGATTTACTACAAAGAATGAGTCTTTGGATAATGTAGTTTTAGTTATGTTGACTTGTTACAGATTGTTGATTTGATATTGGTTTTATGACTAATAAAGGAGTTGGTTTTAATATGAAAATGAGGATTTCAAAGTATTTGTGGAGGAGTTCCTTGGTGGATGGTCGGATGATGTTTGCATTAGGCTATTGATTTTTCTAATGAGATGAAGTTTTGGAGAATTTTTTAAGGGCAAATGTAGTTGAAATTGAGAATAGGATGTTATGCTGTCTAATAGAATGTAAATGAAAATGAAATGGTTAAAAGGAAGAATAAGTAAAGTATAACAAGGAAATAAATGGATAAAGTAAGCGAATAACTAGATATAAAGAAAATACAATAACCAATGAACGAGTAAGTCAAATAAACATGGATAACAATTTAGATATCGTAATGTACATAATTAACATCGGAGTAAAATTCATAAGAGTTATGGACTAGTAGCAAGTTGACTCTAAGTATGATGCTTAGCTTTGAGGTCTATGTATATGCCTCAAGCTTTAGTAAATGAATATATTGCAATATGTGATTGTAATCTATTCTAATAAGAGTTAGTAAATTAATATGTTGAATTGGATTAAGGTTCTATAATCTAAACTACTTTGATGGTTTGTAAATAAAAGGACTAACAATAACAATGTGATGTAGTAACAATAATAGGTGAATAAAATAGTGAACATATCTTAAAGATAATGAGGGGAATAAAATATGAACCTATAACAATGATTAACCTAATAATGGCCAACAGTACCTAGCTAGCCATAGAAGTGGGTAATGCGACGTGTGAACACATGGGTAGTTTATGTGTCATAGAATATGGGTTCATAGCATAGTCTAATGTCATAAATGTTGACAAGTGTTTCATGATTGGAGACTTCAACGTGTTCTCCAAGGTTGAGTTCAAGTCACAAACACGGGGGAAATGTCCAAGTCATAAGTCCAATGTAGCCAAGGTGAGTATTCTACTCACTGAGGGTTCTTAGGAATTTAGATATATGAATTGCTATGTCTATTTTAATTTGATGTTAACTCTATGATGATGATTTGGTATATGTAATTATGAACCATATTGTGAATATGATACACGTTGATGAATTGATATTAAAGGATGCATGAGATTTGTGATGAGTGCCAAAAAGTGTATATTTGGACCCCTTAATTTACATTAGTTAAACCTTTAGCTTTATTACTTTCTGATGTTTTGTTTAGTTTCGGTGATTTTACGTTTTTGCAGGACATAAAGAGAAAAATGGTTATTTTCAAGTGAAAATGCATAAAAGCTGGAGATTTAGAATTGCTGTGAAGTCGATCGATCGAATCTCAAGTTCGATCGATCAAAATTTTCCCGATGTCGATCGATCAATTATAAAATCGATCGATCGAATTTATGCGGAGCTAGAATTTCAGAAACCCTAGCTAACTCTGTAAATACCATTCTTTTCTCATTTTCACTGTATCTTAGGGTTTTTGGGTCGATTTTGACCTAGAACTTCAATCTTTTGTAAGTTTATTCGTTTTTAATGCATTCTTGTAGTTTATTTATGCTTTCTTTGTTCATGTCTAGCTAATACTTTCATCTAGGGTTGAGGATGAAACCTCACCAGTGAATAGAAACTGAGTTTCATGCTTATTTATGCTATTTGAGTTTATGGGCTTGATTTCTCATTGTTCTATTTCGGTTTTTGAGATTATTTTTGGATATCTCTTGTGATTTCCGGATACAAGTGATGTTTTGATATAGTTTCATTAAATTGATGGCTTGGGTTTTCATGTATGTTGGATATTCATTGTGTTTCATTCTATGGATACATTTGATGATTTAGTTGAAACTAGATATCTTTTGTGATTTGTGGAAGAATGGATTCATTGAATGATTTAAACTATTTTTGAACAAAAGTAGAACATACCTAAGATTGGTTTGAAAGAATTCGAAATATGTGTGATGAGCATGAGATTAGGTTGTTGTGATTTGGTGAGTGTGGATTCCGAAACCCTAGACTCCCTTATTTTCATTATTTTTGTTTATGTTTTCTTTTGTTAAAAATCACTAAATTTGGAACTAGGTTAAAATAGGATTAGTTTGAATAGGGATTAATTTTCACAACACAATTCCTCGTGGGATCGACCTCGCACTTGCATAACGCTATATTGCAAACGATTCGTGCACTTGCGAGTACTTTAAAATTTGCACAACAGGTTTTTGATGCCGTTGCCGGGGAATTGTTTAGTTTGTGGAAATTGATTTTTTTTTTGAATTGATTTTATTTTTCTACTAGTTTAGGTAGATTTTTGTTTCATATAATTTCTATTTTATTTCTGTTTTATGTTCAAAAAACAAAAAAATAGAAAAATTGTTGTTTTCCCGGTTCTGTTTCTGCTGTTTCTACACTTTCTGAGTGCCCTGTAAAGTCGATCGATCGAGTTAATATTCACTCGATCGAAAGTCGCTCGATCGACCTTATTGTCGATCAAGCGAAAGTCTGAAGACAGCAGCAGAAACCGGAAGCAGTTAAAAAAATAAAAAAATAAAAAATAAAATTGTTTTTAATTTATTTTGCTAATATTTTGTTTCTGTTTTACCTTATTTTATTGTTTATTCTTCTAGCTTATTTTAATTTTCAAAAAAAAAAAATTGGTTTATTTCTTTTGTGGGATATTTGCATGCTATAGGGTGCAAGTGAAGCATGGATTTTTATTTTGATAAATATAGTGATTTTTCTACACAACATGCTTCACCTAGTGGTAGGACACTTGCTCCAACCAACTACCCTTACAGTTTCAACCCACATGAACCATGTTCATATTGCTCCGATCCTTATCATAGTGCTAGTAGTTGTCCATCCTGGGGACAATTCTGCAATCTTTCTTATGAGCAAATGAACCCCAATTTCTCTAGTCCGGGATTTGATGCAAATCCCAATTTTTACAACCCGGACTGGAGCAATCATCCTGATTTCTCGTGGCAAGCTCAAGCCATGGGAAATTGTGCTCCCCAATTTCAAGAACTGCACCATCCTGATTATCCGCAGTTCGATAGCCAATCTTCCCATCCTTCATCCTACAATTATCCAGCTTCTTCCTCACAGTCCACTTTGGAAGACACTCTCAAGGTCTTCATAGAGCTCACAGGCCAGGCTATTAGTGACATGAAGAATGCTACTATGGAAAACACTCAAGCGATTGCCAGGATAGAAGGATAGATAGAATATCTGGTTGATGAAGTCACCAGAATAAAGGAAGAAGAGTTTCGAAGCCAGCTGATGGCCACAAGGTATTACATGATTGATGAGGATGATTTCAGCATTTCTTATCATGAGCATGCCCAGGCCACCGTCACACTTGGGAGTGAAGTAGTTTTTAATGGGGAAACCATTGAGATATCACTCCCCAGCACATCTTCTTCAGCAGCTGAGTTTGAAGGGGAAGGAGGAGAGGAGCACCTTAAGCACACAGCACCCGTTAAATCCAAATTTGTCCAACGACAAGAAAATGAGTACTGAAGCTCATTCCTTCATCATTCCAGCCGAGGGATATCAAATTTTAAAGAAGAAAGGGTGGAAGGGATTGGTTGGACATCCACATGATCGGGGAAGGCGCTGTAAATTTTCTTTTACCTTTTTGTACAGTTGATTTATTTCATTTCATTTTTATTTATTTTCATTTCAATTTTATTTCTAACAGCAATTAACCTTTTGATGTTTGTTTCTATGAGAAAATATTGCTGTTAGTTTTTGTTGACAGGTGTTTTGGTGTTTAAGTTTGGGGGACGCCTTGACCATTTTCACACCTTGATTTTTCCTTACTTCTGGTAATGTATTTCTACACTACACATTGAGGACAATGTGTAATTCAAGTTTGGGGGTATGGAAAAAAAACTTGTTTGTTTGTTTGTTTATTTATTTTTTCTGTTTGTTTAGTTATTTTTAGTGGTTTTTTTGTTCTTAAAAAAAATAAATAAAAAAAAATAAAAAATTTGTTGTCAAGTTTGAGTTAAGCCATAGCTGTGGTTTGCATTTCATCGGCTTGCTAAAAGTTTTGAACACATCATGTCATTAGGAATCTGAGTCTTTTGACTTATTTTTGGGCTAGTGAGACTTCATTTGTTTGAGTTGAATTATCACGAGCACATTAGCATGTAATCTGTGGGGTATGAATTTGTGCTTAATAGTGTATTTTGAGAATTGTTGGATGACTTATTGATAAATAACCTTGGCTTGCAAGATATTTATATATATATATATATATATATATATATTAAAAAAAAGAAAAAAAAGAAAAAAGAGATCATTTTGAGTTTTTCACTGAGTAACCGGGTCTCTTGCCTCACTAAGCATTGAGTGTTCACGTCAAAAGATGAGAATTTCAATTTGGTTAGCTCCCGGTTGTTCAATCATTTGATAACCAGAGTCATTCTTTGATAAATGATCACTATGAGTCAGACTCAATAGAATTTGATCAATCCTTTTTTCATTGTATGGCTAGTTTGGCTTCGTAGCCTTTTTGACTTCAGTAATTAAGCCCTTAGGGATATTTCTACATCTAGTGCCCTAAGACCATCTGGTTCGGGAGCCACTAGCCCAACACTCGTTAAATGGGTCAACTAGAAAGCTTAATGGAGCCGAGCATTGCATAGCCTACACAAAAAAAAACAAAAAAAAAAACAAAAAAAAATATATATATATATAAAATAAAATAATTTGCATATCTTGCCTTGGTTGTTTCATTTGATAGGGAGTCCAACGATTTTTGAGGTACTTATCTTGAGATTAAAATGAAACCTCATAATTACATGTTGATTTCACTCTACACTTTTGAGAAAATGTGATGTCTTAATTGTCCATTTATGAGTGATTTGATGTTGGATCCCCTGTTGATGTTTATGATGGGGTTTGTCTTTTTAAGCATGCCAATGACGTATGAACCGTGGTTTGTGTAAAAATTCTTTCTTATTGACAAAATATTGTTTCAATGTTTGTGGGTATCATTTCGGACAAACCCTCACGAGACTTCACTCGTCCACTAGGGAGTCCTAGGGGTTTAAAAGGCTTGTTGCGTATGCTAAATGCAATCGTTTCTCCCACGAAAGAGGACTTATGTTTCATGCTTTGATTTTGTTTCTCATTTTGTTTTGCTAAGGGACTAGCAAAATGAAAGTTTGGGGGTATTTGATGAGTGCCAAAAAGTGTATATTTGGACCCCTTAATTTACATTAGTTAAACCTTTAGCTTTATTACTTTCTGATGTTTTGTTTAGTTTTGGTGATTTTACGTTTTTGCAGGACATAAAGAGAAAAATGGTTATTTTCAAGTGAAAATGCATAAAAGCTGGAGATTTGGAATTGCTGTGAAGTCGATCGATCAAATCTCAAGTTCGATCGATCGAAATTTTCCCGATGTCGATCGACCAATTATAAAATCGATCGATCGAATTTATGCGGAGCTGGAATTTCAGAAACCCTAGCTAACTCTATAAATACCATTCTTTTCCCATTTTCACTATATCTTAGGGTTTTTGGGTCGATTTTGACCTAGAACATCAATCTTTTGGAAGTTTATTCGTTTTTAATGCATTCTTGTAGTTTATTTATGCTTTCTTTGTTCATGTCTAGCTAATACTTTCATCTAGGGTTGAGGATGAAACCTCATCAGTGAATAGAAACTGAGTTTCATGCTTGTTTATGCTATTTGAGTTTATGTGCTTGATTTCTCATTGTTCTATTTCGGTTTTTGAGATTATTTTTGGATATCTCTTGTGATTTCCTGATACAAGTGATGATTTGATATAGTTTCATTAAATTGATGGTTTGGGTTTTCATGTATGTTGGATATTCATTGTGTTTCATTCTATGGATACATTTGATGATTTAGTTGAAACTATATTTCTTTTGTGATTTGTGGAAGAATGGATTCACTGAATGATTTAAGCTATTTTTGAAGCAAAAGTAGAACATACCTAAGACTGATTTGAAAGAATTTGAAATATGTGTGATGAGCATGAGATTAGGTTGTTGTGATTTGGTGAGTGTGGATTCCGAAACCCTAGACCCCCTTATTTTCATTATTTTTGTTTATGTTTTCTTTTGTTAAAAATCACTAAATTTGGAACTAGGTTAAAATAGGATTAGTTTGAATAAGGATTAATTTTCACAACACAATTCCTCGTGGGATCGACCTCGCACTTGCATAACGCTATATTGCAAACGATTCGTGCACTTGCGAGTACTTTAAAATGTGCACAACAATTTGTATTGCGAATGATGGCATGAGGTTGAATTGATGTTGAGTATTGCATGAGATTTATGTTGTGAATATGATATTCCATCTGAACGCTCAACTCTCCAAGCATCATCCGTCCGGACGACGAGAACTTTCCGTCCAGACTTTCCCTTGTGTCGAGAAGCTTTGAACTATTCCAGCTTTCATCTGTCTGGACGTCTCAGTAGCACATACTGATGCCACTCAGTGTTCGATCAGCTATGGGATTTCTTTCCAAAACACAGATATGGGAAGACTGCTGCAACTGTCCAAACGATGTCAATTCTAGTCTTGACGTGCTCATTCATAAGGCAAGTCATTCACTCAAAATCCAGACATCCGGACGTTAGTCTTCATGGTTCGGACACTCAAGATTCATATATGGAAATTGTGTGCATCAGATCAACCGTCCGGATGACAGATGCTATGGTTTGGATGCTCCAAGCCTTGATATGGAAATTGCGTGCAGCTAAAGTGCGACCGTCCAGATGCTAAGGCAACACCGTCCGGACACGGCTCAATTCAGGAAAGAATTTCAACAAAATTTGGAAAGTTGATCGCACAGTTGTCCGTCTGAACGGTGCCTATGCTTTTCAAGCCAGACGCTCATTTGAACCTGTAGCCTATAAATAGAGGCCCCTAAGCTTGAGAATTGTAAGAATTCCTTATTGAATTTCATAGTGCTTAGAGAGTTATATTTTAGAGTTATTGTGCGTTAGTCTCTCTCATGCTGTTGCCAAGTGCTGTTGCTGTGCTGAATTGAAGTCTATCTTAGGGGTTGGCCCTAAGGTAAAGGATTCCATTGAAGACCCCTTCAAGTAGTTGACTTGGTTGGGAGGCCTTCGTATTGGGTTACACGTAAAAGTTCAAGGTGCGACCACTGCATAAGGTTATGTGAGTGCTACTACTTTGTAACTAGTTTTGTCTTCTAAATAGTGGAAATCCTGGGTTCGGCTTCCCAGAATGATTTTTCTCTTAACGGAGTTTCCACTTCGTTAACAAAATATCTGTCTCTTTTAATTCCGCATTTTAATATTTTGTTGCACACTATTGCACACACTCGTTAAAATTAAAAGTCTATTTAATTGTTAGAGTTGATTTTGAAGAATGCATGAGATTTGTATTGTGAATGGAAATGTGATGATAAGATAATGTAGAGATATGGATGAAAATATATGTGATTGTGTTGTGAGTTATTGGCTTGAGAATTTGTGATGATAATATGATGTTGGATAAATGATTTGGGTAGCATGAGATTATGTTATAAATGTGATTGTGTTGTGGAAAGTGGTACTGTTGAAAGAAAGACGTTTGGGAATACATATGCGATAATATATATATATATATATATATATATATATATATATATATTGTGGATACCTTGGTATCATGAGAATCCGGTAGTTGATAGATGGTAAGTCCAGTGTTGTAGTATCTGGCACAGTGGTAGGCCAGAGGGTAATAGTTCTTGGCTAAGATGTGTGGTAAGCCAGAGGGTAGTAGCTCTTAGCTGAGAAGCGTGGTAGGCCAGAGAGTAGTAGCTCTTGGCTGAGATGTTTGGTAGGCCAAAGGGTAGTAGCTCTTGGTTGAGATGTATGGTAAGCCTAGAGTTGTAGCTCTGTTGACGGTAAGCCTAGAGTTGTAGCTCTAATACTTGTGTGTTGTGTGCTCTACGGGTAGTAGCTTTATGGGCGGTGTTGATAGAGGTAAGCCTAGAGTTGTAGCTCTAGCACTTGCGTGCTGTGAGCCCTGGGAGTAGTAGCTTTACGGGAGATGTTATGGTAAGCTGAGAGTTGTATCTGTAGCACATGTGAGTTGATATTCTTGAGTTCTATGCGCAAGCCTAGGGTTGTAGCCCCTAGCTACAGAGTTGGTGAGTTTGGGGTGAAAAATAAATGGACTTCTAAATTTAACAGTGTGTGTGAACAGTGTGCAACAAAATATTAAATGCGGAATTTAAAGGAGACAAATATTTTGTTGACGAAGTGGAAACTCAATTAAGAGAAAAACCACTCCGGGGCAGCCAAACCCAGGATATCTACTATTCAGAAGACAAAGCTAGATACAAAGCAGTAACACTCACATATCCCTGATGCAGTTGTCGTACCTTGCTCTCTAACGTGTAACCCAACACGAACGCTTCCCAACCAGGTTCACCTACTTGAAGGGGTCTTCAATGGAATCCTTTACCTTAGGGCCAACCCCTAAGATAGACTTCACAGTTGATCAAATGACACACTGGGCAAGGCTTTAGAGGAAATATCACGTCTCTAAGCTGTAGAGAATTCACCACCGAATTCTGTATTGAAAGCATGCCTCAAGCCTCTTATTTATAGGCTTAGGAAACCCAAAAATCGACTCAAAAATGGAGTCTGAAACACGCGCGTCCGGACGGGAGCCAGGGCCGTCCGGACGAGTCAAGTTTTTCTTGTCTGGAAAGTAATTCTGGAATTTTCTACAGGGCCGTCCAGACGGGCAAATCTTTCCGTCCGGAAGGAAGCCTTCCGACACTTCTAGGTTCCGTCCGGATGCTAAAATTACATCATTTTTTCTAAGCTTTCCAACGACGCTAATTTCGTCCAAATCCGATATTTGAGTAAAACGTTATGATCAAAATACCGGAAGGTGTCCGGACGGCTTGACCGAGCGTCCGGACGGTCAACTGCAACCGCCTCTCCAAGATAGCACTGAAAGCTTCTATAACAAGGCCGCGTCCGGACAGTTGCACTTCGGCTGCACGAAATTACCATAATAAGGCTTGGAGCGTCCGGACCTTGAAGGCTAACGTCCGGACGGTAGTAGCCGTCTTCCCATAACTGTGTCTTGAGGCAGAAACCCTATTTCTTGTCAAACACTGAATGGCGTCCGGACGGTATAACCACGTCGTCCGGACGGATGCGCTGGAACACTAGATTTTCTCGAACTCTGAAGAGCGTCCGAACGATTTGCCATTACGTCCGGACGGATGCAATCTTGAACTATTCGAAGCTTCTAGACACTGATGGGCGTCCGGACGGAAAGATCTTGCTGTCCGGATGGATGTTGCTGACTGATGTGCGTCCGGACGGAATACCGCGTCGTCCGGACGGCTGACAGGGAACCGAAATAAATCCTTGAAAACTTCACAAAATCTTCTCAAAGAACATAGCTGAAGTGTAGACTCTGGATAAAGCAGCATCCCTGTGAAAGCAGCAGCATTACATAGAAGTGATTTTGTCCAACAAAATGCAGCCAACACAAAAACTAACAAACTCCCCCTTTGGCCATTCTGGGACAAAAATCACTTGACCGGTTAAAAATACAATGCCGATCCAAATCAAAATTACTCCCCCTTTTTGTCACAAAAGGACAAAGGGTAAAACAGAGTAATGAGAAAAACCACACAACAATTACTCCCCCTCAATGTCTCAGAAGTACAAGGGTAAACAGAGTAATAATATCCACAGACAAAAAACTTTCTAAAATCCAAAGCAATAGGAGAATAGAGAAAAGTCTGCAAGTGGCCCAAAAGAGAGGAACAGAAATCCTCCAAGTATCAAATCCCAAGACCTTTGGAAATTGAACATCCGACTTCAACAATAGTCAGTTTTCCAAAGGATGCATCTGTCAATCACTGTGCTGGGAGCCGCTGGATGTCGTATTCCGGAAAAACCAATCAGAAATATCTCCAAAAATACCATTAGATCCTGTTAGTTCCAAACATAATGTGGTATTTAAAACGGCTGTCAAATGGAAGCCAAAGAGAAATATAAGCAGTGCAGCTATTCATAAGGCATAAAAGATCAGCCCAGCACACAGACATAAAAGGATTTTCATGTACAATATCTCAAGAAAAATATCCCAACAAATATTCCAATATTCTAAAAGCACAAAGACTTAAAAGAATAACGGAAGACACAATGAAGATCATGGGATGAGAAGAGATGTGCACAAAATGCCAAAATCTTGGGAGAAATCCACGAGAAACACACACAAGATGCCATGATAAATCAATAAAAATGCAAAGATGTGTGTATGGCAGAGAAAGAGAACCAAGTCTTAAACCTATAGAGATCCTGACCCGATAAGCAATTGCTAGGTCAGCATATGGCAAGACTGCTCTCGTTTTGGACGTAAGAATAAGTCCGTCCACACACTTCACACTGAAAATATGAAACTTGAGGAAAATTTGCAGAAAAATAATTTTTCCAAAGTCAGTTTCAAAACACGCATGTATAATCCACTGATAACACAATCAGGGAGCATCTCAAAACTAAGCAGAGATATAAAAGAGAGTTGAGAACAGTGTGTGTGAACAGTGTGCAACAAAATATTAAATGCGGAATTTAAAGGAGACAAATATTTTGTTGACGAAGTGGAAACTCAATTAAGAGAAAAACCACTCCGGGGCAGCCAAACCCAGGATATCCACTATTCAGATGACAAAGCTAGATACAAAGCAGTAACACTCACATATCCTTGATGCGATGGTCGTACCTTGCTCTCTAATGTGTAACCCAACACGAACGCTTCCCAACCAGGTTCACCTACCTGAAGGAGTCTTCAATGGAATCCTTTACCTTAGGGCCAACCCCTAAGATAGACTTCACAGCTGATCAAATCACACACTTGGCAAGGCTTTAGAGGAAATATCACGTCTCTAAGCTGTAGAGAATTCACCACCGAATTTTGTATTGAAAGCATGCCTCAAGCCACTTATTTATAGGCTTAGGAAACCCAAAAATCGACTCAAAAACGGAGTCTGAAATACGCTCGTCCGGACGGGAGCCAGGGCCGTCCGGACGGGTCAAGTTTTTCTTGTCCGGAAAGTAATTCTGGAATTTTCTGCAAGGCCGTCCGGACGGGCAAATCTTTTCGTCCAAAAGGAGGCCATCTGACACTTCTAGGGTCCATCCAGACATTCAAATTACATCATTTTTTCTAAGCTTTCAAACGATGCCAATTTCGTCCCAATCCGATATTTGAGGAAAAAATTATGACCAAAATACCGGAAGGTGTCCGGATGGTCAACTGCAACCCCCTCTCCAAGATAGCGCTGAAAGCTTCCATAACAAGGCCGCATCCGGACGGTTGAACTTCGGCCGCACGAAATTACCATAATAAGGCTTGGAGAGTCCAGACCTTGAAGGCTAACGCCCGAACGGTTGAACTGGTGCATGCAATTTCTATATATGAAGCTCGATCGTCCGGACCATGAAGGCTGACGTCCGGACGGTGCTGCCCTAGCATCCGGACGGTTGCACTTCGCCTGCAAGAAATTACCATAATAAGGCTTGGAGCGTCCAGACCTTGAAGGCTAACATCCGGACGGTTGAACTGGTGCACGCAATTTCCATATAAAAAGCTTGATCGTCCAGACGATGAAGGTTGACATCCGGACGGTTGAACTTGGTATGCACGTTCTTGCCTTATAGAGGACATCATCCGGACGGGATCACACATCGTCCGGACAGTAGCAGCCGTCTTCCCATAACTGTGTCTTGAGGCAGAAACCCTATTTCTTGTCAAACACTGAATGGCGTCCGGACCGTATAACCACGTCGTCCGGACGGATGCACTAGAACACTGGGATTTTCTCGAACTCTAAAGAGCGTTCGGACGATTTGCCATTACGTCCAGACGGATGCAATCTTGAACTGTTCGAAGCTTCTAGACACTGATGGGCGTCTGGACGGAAAGATCTCATCGTCCGAGCGGATGTTGCTGACTGATGAGCGTCCGAACGGAATACCACCTCGTCAGGACGGCTGACAGGGAACCGAAATAAATCCTTGAAAACTTCACAGAATCTTCTCGAAGAACATAGCTGAAGAGTAGACTTTGAATAAAGCAGCATCCCTGTGAAAGCAGCAACATTACATAGAAGTGATTTTGTCCAACAAAATGCAGCCAACACAAAAACTTACATGGGGTATTTATTATGGTATGTTGTTGTTGGAAACTGTAATATTATAAAGAGTGTGATGAATGGTATGATTCGTATGTGATAATGTGTTGTTGTGTGGACTAATGATTATGATATGAAAAAGACATTATTGAATCTTCCATGTATATGTGTTTGTGTGCATTGTTTACTTAGTGAGTTTTATAACACTGAGGCCTCAGTAATAATTACTAGAGATGATGAACTCATACTTTCACCTATACGGATGTGGCTATCCCCTAAACCATATAGATGATATTCCTTTGACTGCAAGTACTCCGGTTGTAGTTGATGGTGTTGTAGAAGTGTACTTGGGATATTATGGTTGAAGCTCGCCGCGACAGTTTAATTGTTGGACCACGGGTGTCCACTATTTTATAAGTTTGGATTTATGGCTCGTGTCGCCTATGAAACTTGTATTGTCGAGCCATTATTGTTATGTAATTATTGTGTTGATAAGACTTAAATAGATAGATGTTAAATGGCTCTTTGTTGTAGTTATTTGTGATAGATGTATAAGTTGGGATTTCCACTATTCAGGTTTATGTTTTCCGCTGCATAGATAGATATATGTTATACTTTGATTATCAGGTACATGATATGGGGCATGTACTATATGTTAGCTTTGCGGCACATCGTCGTTCCACTGTGAAGATCTGTTTATATTTTAAGAGATTAATGTTTTTGCAAATGATTTGTATAAAAAAAAAAAAAAAAAAAAAAGGGTCGTCACAAATACTGTAATGCCCCGCTTTCACAAAAAGAGTAAGTGAAAACTTTTGAACTTTCATGTGACATTACTAACTCATCAGAGTTAAATGTTGGCAACAGATTATATATATAAATGTAATTCAGACTTGGGAATTAAGTAACACTTCAGAGCTTCTATTGAAATACCTCAAGATAGATATAATAAGTAAGTCATCATAGTCATACAAAGATAGTAGTCATGCCTCACAAGGCACATGTAATAATACAAACCAAGATAACTAGAGTTACGTAACCGCATAAATATAAATATTGTCTATAGGACTAAGTTAATGAACTACATCATGGTAGTTCCCAAAAAGGGAGGCGGTCTAGCCTCAAATACTAGTGTCAGGATCCACCTAAGTGTTTGGATAGTCCTTATATTCTTCTTCTTCATAACCTGATTTGACACATAATACAGAAAGAAAACAACAACACAAAAATACTAAAGTGAGTCCACTGTTTTCAATAATGATATGATTACTGATTTATTTAAGTAAATGCAACACAATGCAATAATATAAAGTAATGACAGTTTTATATGCACAGTTTTATTATAAAATAAATCATGAGCTTCTTGCATTCGATCTTATAGAGACGTAACTCTAACACATAGATTTAAGGAAACGTAATTCCATTTAATAGAGTCTAAGAGACGTAACTCCTGTCTAACGTGTTATAGGAGAAGTAACTCCTGTTTAGCGGATGATAGGAGACGTCACTCCCGTTTAGCGACTTCTAAGGAGACGTCACTCCTCTAACAATTTATTATCTTTTTGGCACAGACAGATGTCACTCCCTGTTCCGTAGGCAAATGTAACTCCCTACTCTGTTGTTTATTAATATTTTTGGCTCAAGCATACATCACTCCCTGATTCGTTGGCAGACGTCACTCCCAACTTTGTTACAATTAAATTCATTAATTAAAATAACAAAATATACAAATCCACATGCGCAAACAATTAAATAAAACAGAAACCACAACATTATGGAAATTCAGCATTACCCTCAGTGAGTAAGAAATACTCACAGTTCTTTCTTTGCTTCAGAAAAGTGTTCATATAAATATTAGCTGCAGTATAATTTAATACCAATAATAGTGAATTAGTACAATTCACTTATAAACTCATATTAACACTATTTTTATTTTTAACCTTTTAAACCTTAACATAATTGCTAATATCATTTAAACATAATAATGACATATAAAACGGTTTAATTATAATGCCACATATTCCATATGGGCATTATAACGTCATTTATAAATAATGACCAAAATACCCTTTTGCATTTTAAAATACTTATTTACATAAGGATCGTTTTACCAATACTTTTAATCATAAAAGCTATATATTTATATAACATAACCAATTCCAATTGAGCTGAGTAACAACATTAGTATTAGTAATGTCTAAAAATACTTTTAGAATATTGGGCGGCATAACAGCATAATTATGGATAATTCCCTTTATAAAATTTGGCATAACAACGACACTTTTATAACTAATGCTTCAAAAAAACCTTTCAAAACTTTTGACAGCGTAACGGCACATGTATGGAATACCCAATTGAATTTGGGCATCATAATGGCGTATTTGGTAAATAAGTGATCAACTTTGAACATAAACATATAATGAACATAATCAAGCTTAAACTAATGAAATCAAAACTTAAAGCATAAAATCAAAGAAACTAATGATTGGAAGCTTACCAAAATACTTCCTAGCACACACTCCAAGCCTTGGACCACACAAAACCACACTTTTCTCTCTCTTGGCCGTGGGTGTGTGTGTGATGCTTGATGGATTTTTGCATCCTTCCCCTTTAGTTCTATTTATAAAGGAATGAATGGCTAAGATCAAGTAGACACTTTTTGATCTAATGGATGGGAGTTAGCCTTATCCTCCAAGGCACATGGGTGTCATCATTACTTAGATAAATATCTACATGCATTTGCATTTCATATGAATTTGCATTTCATGTGTATTTTGGCACATGGGTTTCATCATTACTTAAATCAAATAATATATAATCTAATAAATTCCATTCTAACTACATTTGGCACCCCCACAAAATATTTTAAAATCTCAATCTTCAATTTTTTTTTTTTTTCACTTTTTTTTTATTTATTTATTTTTTTTTTATTTTAAGATAAGACGAGATCACATGTCCAATAGTGATCCCAGCCTAAATTAATTAGATAAAAGCCTCACTTTTGGCTGAGTAATACCATGATAACATCCAAAATTCACAGGATTTACAAAGAACTACCCCATGAAAGACAGACCACAACTTACTTCATTCTTAAGCAAGGTAAACCACAGTTATCTACCCGTAATATCCCTTTGAGTTCCTTAGGAATATTATTTGAATTATATTCATACGTAATCCCCGCACTACCACGTTTACTGAGCCAGTACGCAACTTGGTTACCCTCTCTAAAAACACGGTTCAACCGAGTATTCAGGCCACTGATGAGAAGAAAAATTTCCTCCCAAAAATCCTCTAAGTACCAAACCCGACAACTACCTTTCTCGAACCAAGTCACAATCAGGGATGAGTCAAGTTCAACAACAATATTACGTAAACCCATCGCCTTGCATTTTTGCAAACCAATTAGAACTCCCAATAATTCAGCTTTATTATTAGAACCAATACCAAAATACTCCGAAAATGCAACAATCAGATTACCTTTATGGTCTCTAATCAGCCGCCCCGCACCTGATTCCCCCGGATTCACCAAACTACTACCATCCATATTTCATTTGAACCAACCCATCTCTGGCTTCTCCCAAGATACTGCAACGAAGTTGCTTTTCGAAAAAGAAACAGCCGGCAAATTTAATTCTTTAGGAATTGCTTGATCACGATGATGCAAATTACTGGTATCCCTGAGCCTCAAACCAATCCAATGAATCCAGTATTTAACCTTCGGCCACAAAACATTAAAGCATACCTTTTGTCCCTCCATACGAGCCGAACACCTCCATACCATAGATTCCAAATAATGATACAGGGAATCAACCCAATCAAATTACCAACCTTTGAGGATTTTTTGGTTTTTCGAAACCAAGCTTCAACAGTAACCAACCAAGACTAAGTAGCCACATAAGGAATACCCAGGAAACTAGAGCATATTTGCCAAAGCTTAGCCGCAATCTTGTCACTGTAAAGCACATGATCCAGGTCCTCAAAGTTGCCCTGTTGACAGCATTCACATTTTGAGGCTAATGAGATACCAATACGCCATATACGGTCATCCACTCTCAAGTTATTTGTCATCGCCTTCCACACAACAACTGAATTTTTTTTTGGTAAAGCAGAGTGCCAAATCCAGTTTGTCCATTGGTGCTTTGGAACCGAAATACAAAGCCAGTCCCAAACACTTTTTGTTGAAAATCTCCCATCCCTACTACCAAGCCATATTAAACGATCCATTCCTGGTTTAGTGCCATCAATCTGAGAGAAAATATCATTAGCAACCTCTTGACCCACTAGCTGAAGAACCAAGTCCGCATCCCAACTATGTTCAACCATGCAATCATTTATTTTTAAGAAAGGCAAATCAGATATCTGAACATTCTGACATATAGGACCCGACTCCATCCACTTATCCCGCCAAAATGATAGGTTCCCGTCTTTCACACTCCATACGGATTTGTCAATAACCAGGGGAACTGCTTTAATAAGCATTTTCCAAAATCTAGAGCCTTTAGAGGAATCCACAAGGGAAAAATGTTGATTCTTCACGTACTTTGCTTTAAAGAAAAGCGACCATAAGGTATCCTCCGAGAGGAATTTCCAGGCAAATTTGGATTGAAGGGAGCTGTAGACATCCATAATATTTCTGATCCCCACGCCGCCTTCATCCACGGGCTTGCAAACAGATTCCCTACTCACCCATTTCCTCTTTGGCCTTCCTTCAGACGACCCCAGACAAACGTACTGAAAAGTCTGTTAATCTTCCCAAATATTTGCTTGGGCACTGGTAAGACTGATAATAAATGCACCGACAAACTTGAAAGAACATGCTTAATCAGAAGTAATCTGGCACCAGCAGAAAGAGATCTCATCTTCCAACTCTCAATCTTTTTAGAAATTTTAACCAACAAGTCATCAAAATACCAAGATTTAACCCTACCAGAGAAAATGGGAACCCCTAAATATCACGTTGGGAAATTCCCTATCGAAAAACCAGATTCTCTAATCAGCTCCTGACGCCTAGAATCTGGTATACGGTTGGAGAAAAATATAGATGACTTCGAGGCGTTGACCACTTGACCAGACCACTGGGCATAGATATCAAGAACTTCTAAAATGCTCCTCACATCTTTCTTTCTACCAATCGAAAAAATAACCATATCATCCGCATAAAGCAAATGGGATATTAACGGGCCCTTTCTAGGCTGCAAATAATATCCAATAGTCCCATCCTGAACTTTCTTCCACAACAATCTTGAAAAAACCTCCTCCACCAAAATAAATAAATAAGGGGATAAAGGATTCCCCTGGCGAAGACCCCTACCAGCCTTAAAAAAACCTTTAGAAGTGCCATTCATAACCAGAAAGAACCAAGAAGAAGAAAAACAGTTGGAAATCAGTTTACAAAACCCCAAAGAAAACCCAAACGCATTCAGCACTTTCAACAAAAACTCCCAGTCTACCGTATCATAAGCCTTGGCCATATCAATTTTCATCATAATGTTCCCCCCCCCCCCCCCCCCCCCCCGAATTGGTTTATTTATGTCTTGAACCAATTCATGTGTAAGACTTATGTTCTCAAAAATACTTCTGCCAGGCAGAAAGGCTCCTTGCTCTTCAGAAACCATACGACACAAAACAGCAGATAATCAATTCACAATCAACTTTGAACATATTTTATACACAACCGAGCAAAGGCTAATAGGCCTAAATTTATCAAAGGAACATGGGTCCGGCACTTTCGGAATCAAAACAAGAAAGGAAGCGGTGTAATACCTCGGAAACGCCGTACCCGCAAAAAAATCCCTGACTGCCTCGATCAAGTCTATCTGAATAAAATCCCAACAATGTTGGAAGAAAACAGAAGTAAATCCATCTGGGCTAGGGCTTCTATTAATCAGAATATCAAACAAGGTATCTTTAATTTCCTGCTCCGTAGGGCTCCTACATAAATTCAAATTTTCAGATTCCTTCACCTCTTCTTGGATAATATCTGATACACTAAGCATCGACGCCGATGCCCTGCAACTCAAAAAATCAGCAAAGTAAACAATCGCTTCATTATGAATCTCTTCTGGCGTAGATAGCATTCTACCATCCGGAAGTTTCATCGAATTAATAATGCTCTTCTTCCTAGTCTGCAAAGCTGCAAAGAAAGAAGCATTAACCTCCCCATGCCCTATCCATGTATTTTTAATTTTTTGAGCAATTTTGGTTTCCTCTCGTTTCAACCAAGCGTTTAATTCCGCTTGAGCCTCAAGCATTTCCGCTTCCACTTCTTGTGAATAAGACTCTTGCAATTGAGTTTCCTTTTACTCAACCTTTTCCTCCAGTCGTTTTAAATGAACCGTAGTCGAACCGAAAACCTCACTATTCCATCTTCTAAGAGCATTTTTAACTTTTTTCAACTTATAAGCAGGCTTCCACAAACCAGCTCCTTCCACCTCCTCATTCCATAGATTATGAACAAACCCCCCAAAACCTTCATGCAACGTCCACATCTGTTGGAATCTAAAAATGCTAGGACCATACCTCTTATTTGAAATCTCCAACCGAAGAGACATAGGCGCATGATCTGACGATTTCCGAGGTAAATATTTCAATGAAACCGTCGACCAACTATCCAAAAGCCTTGTATTACACAAAGCCCTATCCAAACGACCCCAACTACGAGTCAAACCTCCACGCCCATTACACCAAGACAGTTTATTTCCAAAAAAAGGCACTTCGATCAATCCACCATTTTGTATAAAAGAGGAAAAATCTTCCATTGCCCTTGGCAAACATGAACAACCTCCTCTTCACTCCCCATCATGACGAATAGTATTAAAATCGCCAATAATCATCCAAGGCATCTGTAAAACTCCAAATGACAGAAGACCATCCCAGAGCTGCCTTCTCTCCATGTAATTACATTTAGCATAGACAACAGAAATGAGCAAAGAAGAGTTTATTATAAAAGTAACATGCTGATTCGACTCCTGAAGAATATTAACTTGAACCTTATCTTTCCAGAAGACCCACAATTTACCACTCGAATCACCATTCGAATAAGAAACATCAAATTTCAACATACCTTGCCAACGGGCAAGTTTACAATCTTGACGAAAAGGCTCCGCAATAATTAAAATTTTCAGCTTTAAAACTTTTAGCATAGCACGTAATCGTGTCTTTGAGGAACCGAGTCCTCGACAATTCCAAAACAACAGGTTGTCTAACATTGATCAATCCATTCAGGCCTGCTAGGAGCCTGTGAGGAACTGCGTAGCTTCATACTAGATCGCATATTTGGTTTCAAAATTTCTGTATCTGAGACACCATCTTTTTCTTTCACAAAATGCGGTATCACACCTACTCCCTCTGAATCCGAAACAGACCCTGAACTCCTCATCACAGGTTTGGCTACCTTTTCAACTCTCCTCCCCCCAAGATTTTCCTTGGCCAACTCCCCAACATTATCATCTAGATTCTCCAATATAACACCATCCAGAGAGCCATTTATAGATATAGGATCGCACTCCTTTTCACCATTCAGCAGGCTAGCCCCTCCAGAATTGCCAGAATCCCCACCAATCCCCACAGATTTCATCGTACAATCCATGTTAGCATTAACCTCCAGAGCAGCTCCCGCTATGATCAATGCAGCACCCCTCATCTCAGTTGAACCTTTAACATTTATTTCTATTGACTCCAATTGATCCTTGGATAGCCCTTCGTCACTTCTAGCCAGCCCTTCATCCCCGCAATACGTTCCAATTTTTTCACTCTCCATGACATAAACTTCCTTATTCACCCCAGAATTTTTAGCCTGAAGAGTATTTTCCTTGACAGCCAAATCATCTCCCACAGGTTCTCCTGAAACAGAGGACCGATTTCCCCCCAAGACGACCATCTTTTCTGGTGCTATGAGTTTTTGTGGCTTCCATACAAGACCCGATTCCTTCTTTTTCCCTATGTCCTTCACCAACAGCTTACAAGTGCCAATATTATGCCCTTGTGTACTACATTTGGTGCAAAAGGCTGAAAGGGTTTCATAAATAATTTCCTGACGCACACTGGAAAGCTGGCGAGGCATCCCAATCCACACATGTTGCATTGGTGGTTAGGAGATATCCATTAGAACACAGACCCTAGCCCCATCCATTCGTGTCACACATTTGGTTGCATTGTCTCTCCGAAGGAGAATTCCCACCGGAGCAGTAATATTTCGCAGGTATGACTCTTGATAGAAGTTCAGAGCAAGCCTCGGTAAGTTAATCCAAACCGGTGCCATCATAGGTTCCACCTCTTCTGAGAAGTCCACCGTCCACTAAAAATTGTGGTAGTTGACCCCATCAATCTCGCTGCTTTCACAGGACATAGCCTTGATAAAATCCGCCTCCAAAGAAAATTGAACAAACACGTTTCTAGGCTTCTGCATCGCTGAGACTACCGGCTGAGAGACTAGGCCCCAACGCCCATTAATGAACGCACTGATCCGATCGAGTGAGGGCCTTTGCTTCAGAAACTTCATCACCATAGCAAACCGAAACGGAGCCGCCGATCTCTCAATTTCATCTCTGGAAAACTGTACGCAAACCTCCCCATCCACAACCTGGGGAGATCGAAACGGAACCATAACCTCAGGGATGGGTTGAGGCGGTACTGACACCAACTCCGCAAAAGACCGAGTCCTCCCCGCCACCGTCGGAGGGCCCTTAGAGCCCCCGGCGGCCGCCATCGTGCCCTTGAGAACCCTAGAGCAAGAACAGATCGCAAAACCTAAAAATTCAATGGGAGTTCCCACACTTCAATGGTGAAGCTTCATCCTCAACCTTAGTTGAAAATCTAGCTAAAATCTCAATCTTCACAAAATCAAATAAAATCAAATAATATCAAATCCAATCATAGCAAATATTTCCATCCTAACTAGATTTGACACATGGGTTTACTAAGAAATGAAACTAAGTTATAAATAGGACTAATTGGTTACAAAATATCACAAAATCAATAGGGTGATGTGGCGATGACGTGGCAGAATCTACACATGCATGCTGCCCAGTCCAGGGGCAGTAGAGTCATACAATTTCGGCAAATCTACAAAACTCTGATTTTTATGAAATTTTGTATGTAGATAGGGGACTCCGAGACGAGTGTTTTGGCTTTTGAATTGACCAAAATGGAGTTTGTTTGACCCTGTTTCCATCATTCTAAAGTTTAAGGTTTGTTTGCACTTTTATTAAACTAAAACTATAAACACTTCTTAATAAATGAATATTTAACTTCATAAATATTCATATTTATTCTTTTGCCTTATTATTAGGGCATAAATCATATTTTAAGATATTTTATTGAATATCTTAAAATATGGGGTATTACAAATAGTAAGAGGAATCTACCTCGATATGCGGACATTCGGAATTACCTTTATGTAGGTAAAATTTATTCTCTTTCGTCCCATAGAAGAAAAGATTGGTGCTTCAGATTTAAACTTAAGGGTTAAAGAGCACTGATCGCATCAAGGATGTGGATTCTGTTGGCTTGGCGGATCCCCCATTTTTTGACTAAATGAGTCAACTTCATTGTTGTTCGAGTAGAGGGAATGTGCGCTCAAGTCCTCCATCAGGCTAGGGTACATGATCTCCTTCCAGGTTTATCTTCTCCATTCTTGCTTCATTCTTAGTTTATATTTTTACAACAATGTGTTGCACTTGATTGGTATTTGGTCGGAGTATCACTCTCTTTTTTAAGACATGTTTTTACAATCAAGTTTGGGGGTATGATATGGCCCACATCTACTCATTCAGGTATTCCTATCCTCTTATTGTTATGTTCAGTTCTATACACACATTGGGGACAATGTGTGATTGAAGTTTAGGGGTATGAAGAAATGAAACATTGTCCAATATTATGCTATGTTATCTCTAAGAATTTGGTTGAACTTAAATTCTTATTTGTATTTCATTTGTGAGCTTAACATGATGAACACGTGATTATTTGATTAGGGAATTTATAGTTTTGTTATTTTCTTTGGCAGCATGAGATATTATTTGTCTCAATTTTATTCTCACAAGCACAATAGTACGCAGTATGTGGGGTATTAAATTTGAAATCAGTTATGTCTGTTATCAATATCTTGGATGCAGTTGGGCAACTTGTTGGAGGAATAACTTTGGCATTTAAAAAAGAAGAAGAAGAAGAAGAAGAATATTAATGAGCCTTTCACTGAGTAACCAGATCTCTTGCCTCATTAAGCATTGAGTATTCGTGTCAAAAGGTGAAAGTTTGATTTGATTGATAAAATGGCTAAGTTTAGCTTCGTAGCCTTTTCGACTCAAGTTTGTAAGTCTTTTGGGTGTTTTGTACCTAATACCCTAAAGCCATCTGGTTTGGGAGTCATTAACCTAACACTTGTTGCATGGGTCAATTAGAAAGCTTAAGGGAGCTAAACATTGCACAGCCTGAATATAATAATAATAATAATAATAATAATATATGCCTTGGTTGTTTTATCTAATGGGGAGTCCAACAAATTTTGAGTGTTGAACCAGTCATGGTTGAGATTAGTTTTTGAAACTCCATGACTATGTGTTAAGTTCACTTTACACTAGTTGAATCTTGTGATATCTCATAACGTCATGTTAGTAGCTTAATTTTTATTTCCCTAAAATTGTGAAGATGGAGTTTATTTTGTTAAGATTGCTAATGAATGAGAATCATTGTTTTTGTGACATTTCAATCTTATAGATAACATTATCTTCCTTAATGTTTATGGGTATCAATTCTGGCAAACCCTCACGAGCCTTCACTCGTCCATTAGGGAGTCCTAAGGGTTTAAAAGGCTTGTTGCATACGCTAAATGTAATCGTACATCCCACGAAAGAAGGATTTATCATGTTTTTTTTTAAGTTTTATTTCTTATTTTGTACTGCTAAGGGACTAGCAATATGTAAGTTTGGGGGTGTGATCAGCGTTGAATGTTGCACATTCAAGCTCCTTAACTTGCATATGTTAATTCCTTAGCATTGTTATTTGTTTGATTTTGTGTTGTCTTATTGTTTTCAAGTTTTAAATAAAGATGCAATTAATTCTATTAATTTTGGGCTTAAAGCACACTTTGAGAAGACCTAGAAGATATTGGTAAGCTTAACTAATCATAATAGAGGACCTATATGATGTGGTTAAGTTTAATCAAATGATTAAATCGAAATTTATTTAGTAAGAGTCAAAATCGGATTGGATTCAAATTTGGATTCTACACATGTCTCAGTGTTTTGATCATGACTTTCTTCTCAAATTTAGATCATGACTTTTTTCTCAAATGTCGTTGGAAAGCTAATATAAAATTCAACAAATATGTCAGAAATAGCTTCTTCGTAATTCAGACATTTACTATGATAAAATCGCCTTGCAGTAAAAGACCACAAATCTGGACAAATTTGGAATCCTTTTCCTACTTGGATTGAAGTTTCAATCTCCTACTTGGACTAAGAGACTAAGTTTTGATTTTTCTTGGATTCCTAGGGCTTTTAGGCCCCTCCTAATCTATATAAATAGACCCCTAAGTTTCAAGAGATTGTGTGCTTGTGCTTAGCTTTAGACAGAAAATTCTTCTTGGAGGCTTGACAAGTTGAAGAGGAGAAGAACATGGCAGGAGACTATCCCAGCACCATGATAAGCAACTAAATTTGTAATAGGTGTTGATGTAGCCCTTTCCAAGTAACAATGGTTTAACTGTATTTTAATTTGGGATTTTCTATCTGCATGATGGTTGTATGTGTAAAAACCAAGAAATTAAATAGGGAATTTAGCAATTAATAAATTACATTTATTAGATAGATGGGACAAATAATTATATTCTAGGTAATAATATTTATGTTAAGAAAATAAAATAAATCTAGGTTTAAATAAGAGAACTAGAGTAATACTAATAATGGGTCCTAGTTGAATAAATAATTAATTACATTAGTAAAATGTAATCTGAATAAATATTGGGTTATATATTAATTGTCAAAAGATAGGGTTTTGATATAATGGGGTCCGGTAGCGATTTTCATAAGTTGAGGGCTTTAAAAATAAAGGCAATCTCCCCTCTCCACGTAGCAACACTTGATTGGCTAGGAGAAGATAGCCTTATCTTCTCCCAACCACACAGACACACGTGGCACATACTCCCTCTTCCTCTCTCTTTCTTCCGGATCTCTCTCCCCTTTCTCCCAATTTATCCCTCTTCCTCTTTCTTTTCTTTCTTCTTTCTCTCCTTTTCATCTTGGTCGCAGTCCTCACCCGATCTCTCCTCCTCTCTTCCATCATCTTCTCATCTTCCTCTCTTCTCACCCGCATGACCCAGCCCTTCCCTGTTTCCTCCTTCTCTTCGTTTCACCCCATCGCACACACACACGCCCAATACATATTGAGTCTGTGAGAGCTGCTGTGTGAGACGAACCAGAGATGGAGAGCGAGAGTGATTCTGAGATAGAAATGCTAAGAGTGAGAGATCCAGAGCTCATTTCTGGTGGGGGTCACTGGTGGTCAGTGGCACGATTTTCGGCCTTGCTTCAGTAAGGTTTCTCTTCCCTTTGTCTTTGATTTTGGTTGAATTTCCATTTGGTTTTGTTGTTGACTGAATGGGTTGTTGACCGAATAGGTTGTTGACCAAATGGGTTTTTGGATTGATGTAGTTTGATTCTTGATATTTAGGTTTTGATTTGGGTTGATTTTCGGTGGGTGATGTTTAGGGTATTTGGTTGCAAATCCGAATGGGGGTTTACTGGAGATTGTAGGGCTGATTTTGGGGTTCCTTTCTTTGTGCCATGTATTGTGAATTGAAATGGTGATTTTATAGGGTCTCTTGGTGTTGTTGGTTGAAGTGGTCGAATGATATGTGTCTATTGGGGATTGGGTTGATGCTAACCTAGAATGGAAGTTTGATTGTTAGTTGGTGGAAAATTCAGATGTGAGTTCTTTTAGTGTTGGCCGAATGGTCCTTGGTGTTGAATGTTAGGGTATAATATAGGGGTTAATGGAGAAATTGGTAAGGAATATTTTATAGGGGTAAATAGGGAAATTAGATACGGAGAATTAGTTAGGATATTGCTTCTAGAATATACTTTTAGAGTCTATAAAAGGAAACCAAGTTTGTAAAGAAAGGCATGAAATGAATATTACATAAATTGATTTCCTTAGGAGAATTGCTGTTCTCAAATCAGCTTGGAGACTTGGGCATCTCGAATAGCCCATTATCTTGTTCTTATTTCCTCATCTTCAATCCATTATTCATCATTCCAATCTCATTTCTGTACAAAAATCCCAAAATATACACAAATCCAATAAAGGTACATAACAAGTGGTATCAAAGCCATTCCTTCCTTATCCATGGCTTCCACTGTCTCTGTTTCCCTAAAAAAAATTTCCCTCAAAAAAATTTTCTGCTAGCCTCCGCTATCCACCATTTTTTTTCCTCTCATTTTACAGTCCTCACTACAAAATCTATCATGTCAGTTCTGTGGCCACAGCAAGCACCATTGCTCCGAAAGGCACTGGAGGTATTGGGCGAACTGCGAGAATCTATACAGGTAATGGTGGAGACCACACACCATTTTGGGCGTCACTTGGACAATCTTCGTGAGATGGTGCACGAACTCAAGGAAGAAGCCACAATCGACGAGTAATTCAACTCAACAAAACCGACTATGTCTTTCTACTATAGAAATTCTGCCCCCGAAGTTACCTGAACCATTGGGAAGCTCTCCGTATGCAGAAGCAACAAATGTGGACTTCAAGAAGGCAGACTCGGCACCAGGTCTTTTTCCGACTGAACCACAGAGCCAGCCGTTCCTTGAACCATCAGGGAGCTTCACTGCGCTGCCGGTGAAGACCTTGGCCACTCTCACTCTGATTGGTTTCCTCCACGCCGGGAGTTTTGATCCAGCCACGAAGCTTGCGCGGCTTGCGCCCATGGACAAGCCATCTGTGACGGTGGTGCCAGAGCAGAGTGTGGTGACGCCACTTCCCATTCTGGTTAATTCGGATCACAAGGCACAGCTCTCCTTTAATGAAAGGTCGACTGAGTTGGACTTGGTGGTCCGGAAGCATCGTTGGCGATGGAAGACAGTGGCTGCCGACGAAGATGCAGCAGCTGCCGCCTCGGTTGGTGACATCGATGGAAGCCATCGTACGATCGGGATGATTTTTCTTGGTGGGAGCCACAGCTCCGTATCCATGAACAAAGGGAATCCGTTGGTCGCAGTTCCACATCCATGGACGCAGATGTCGTTTGACATTTCGGCCGGCATTTCTTTTGCACAGCAGCGAGAACAAAGACGAGGGGTGCCACCCTGGCCATGGCGGCAGAAACGTTTTGCCTGGGGGTCATTTTCAGGAGCTTCTGGAAGGTTCCAGATTAACTGTTTGGAGCTTGGATCTTGGGAGTTTTTTGAAATCCACGTGGTAGGCGCTGGAGGTACTGACGTCATGGATGCTTTTGGACTTTGAGAGGCAGTGCATTCTCGATACATGTTTGATACAATGGAGTGGGCTTCCCAATTGATTGGGCTCATGTTTGGGTGTTGTATGGGCCAGCTGTAGGCTACTTGAGATTTTGCATTTTCTTCCTTAGCATGGTCGTTTAAAAAGGTCAAGGCAGCTGCAGGAGTTGAGCTTTGCAATTGATTGGGCTCATGTTTGGGTGCTGTGTGGGGTTGCAGCAATGGGATTTTTAATTCCTTTGGATTGCTTAATTGTTTGGTTTATTTTTTCTTTTGTATTTTTTTAAAAAAAACCGCACCTCGTGGGTGAGGTGCTTCGAGGAGTGGGGAATGTTAGGGTATAATATAGGGGTTAATGGAGAAATTGGTAAGGAATATTATATAGGGGTAAATAGGGACATTAGATAGGGAGAATTAGTTAGGATATTGCTTCTAGAATATGCTTTTAGACTCTATAAAAGGAAACCAAGTTTGTAAAGAAAGGCATAAAATGAATATTACAGAAATTGATTTCCTCAGGAGAATTGTTCGTCTCAAATCAGCTTGGAGACTTGGGCATCTCGAATAGCCCATTATCTTGTTCTTATTTCCTCATCTTCAATCCATTACTCATCATTCCAATCTTATTTCCATACAAAAATCCCAAAATATACATAGATCCAAAAAAGGTACATAACATTGAGCTAGAATTGAGTTTTGATATTTTGTGGCTTGTTAAGTACCTTTTGATGAACCTCTGATTGTGTGATTTATATGTGTTCAAAATGACAGAGTATGAAGGATTTTTGCTAAGTTATAGTAGAGCAATTTGAGTTGAGTTAGGTTGAATGAGTTTCCCTTGGAATGAAGGACTGGATAGATTTTTTTGGGAATTGGTTCTTGGTTGATTTGTCTTGGATTTGGTGATTTTTATTGAATATTTTCTGTTGTAGCCGAATGGAGTTTGTGTGGTGTTGTTGTGATGTTGATTTGGCTCTATAGAGGTTGGACCGTATAAGTATGTGGTTAAATGATTGTTGGTAGTTTTGAATTGATAGATTTAGTGTTGATGTTTGTATTTTGGGGCTTTGCTTGGAGTGGTTTTATGCTAGTTAAATCCTCCCTTGAGTGTTGATGCTTTGACGGAATAATGGTGGATTTTGAATGAAATGAGGTTTGGTTAATCTCCTTGTTATGGCTATTTGTGTTGAAATGAAGGTGCGGGATTGTTGAATGTAGGTTAAGTATTGGTTGGTTGAGAAGAGTTGAAGTTATTATGTTTAGACTCTTTGGTGTTGATGGTAAATACGGTTGAAATAGAGAATAGGTTGTAATAGAAAGTAAAGGCGTAAGCTAAATAGTAAAGTGATCAAATGGATGGGGTTATGGAATTTTAGTTAACCCGTTTTAGTTATTAACCTCAATTGAATCATTAGGGTTCTATAAAATCTAATTAATGAATAAAGTAGTAAATGAGATGATTTACAAGGAGAAAGTGTCATAGGATTGTGATATGTCCCAAAATAGCCTTATGGTATTAAAGAACAATTAATAAATTTGAAAAACAAAATTGACTTCTAAAAGTAAAGTGTGTGTACAAGTGTCAACAAAAATTAAGCACAGCGGAAAATAAAAGACACACAGATTTTTGTTGACGAAGTGGAAACTCAATCAAGAGAAAAACCACTCCGGGGTAGCCAAACCCAAGAATTCCACTATTCAGAAGACAAAGCTAGATACAAGATAGTAACACTCACATTAACCCGATGCAGTGGTCGTACCTTGCTCTCCGACGTGTAACCCAACACGAATGCTTCCCAACCAGGTCTCCTACCTGAAGGGGTCTTCAATGGAAACCTTTACCTTAGAGCTGACCTCTAAGATAGACTTCAGATGTAGCGCAGCACACTTGTAACGGCTTCAGAGGGATCTTGAACTTGTCTGAGCTCTTGTGGAATTCAATACCGAATTCTTGTAGTTCTCAATGCCCAGGGGCCTCTATTTATAGGCTAAGGTGCAGAATGGGCTACTGCTGTAATATGTACGGACGCTGTCCGGACGGACAACTATGCCAGGATTTTCCAAAAATTTCGCTGAAAATCTTTCCTGTTTAAGAGCCTCGTCCAGACGATGAGACACGGACGTCAGTGTCTCACCGTCTGGACAGTCGCACGTCTGATGCAAGTAATTTCCATATAAGGTTTCGCGCATCCGGACCAAGGGGGATGAACGTCCGAACGGCAATTCTTCAACACACAATTTTTATATCTGCTATGCGTGCATCCAGACCATGAGAGGCAGACATCCGGAAGGTTGAAGTCAAATCGGCAATTTCCATATTAGTTGCACTCGCGTCTGGACCAAGGCTGACTGGAGTCCGGACGGTGACATTTGAATTGCGATTCTTGCCTTATTTATGAGCGCGTCGGGACGGGAAACCACGTCGTCCGGACGGTGTATCAATCTTCCCATATCTAAGCTTGGAAAGAATCTGAAGCCGATCGATCACTGACGGACGTCCGGATGGAATGCTGAGAGGTCCGAATGGATGCATGCTGGAACAGAAGCTTCTCGAGACAATGGAGGGTGCGGACAGAAAGATACGTCATCCGAACGGATGATGCTGGTCTGTCTGGCGTCCGGATGGTATGACACGTCGTCCGGACGAATGGAGAAATTGACAGATGGGCGTCCGGACGGGATAACACGTCGCCCGGACGGCTGACAGGGAATCTGAAATCTTCTATCTTTTTTCGTAGTGCAGAGTCTTCTGAAAATGCTCTGACAAGTGGAATCCCTGTTTACAGCATCTTTACACATAAGTGATTTTGTCCAAACACAGAATGAGGCCAAAATACTAACAAACTCCCCCATTGGCCATTCTGGGACAAAAATCACTTGACCGGTTTGGAAATACATTCCCGGTCCAAAAATAAAAATTTCTCCCCCTTTTTGTCACAAAGGGACAAAGGGTAAAATAGAGTAATAAAAACCAATTGTAATAGAAATTACTCCCCCTAACAGTCTCAGAAGGACCCAGGTAAACAGAGTAATATAAGTCAAACAGTTTTACAGACAAGAGGAAGGAAAAAAAAAAAATCAACCTGAATGGAAGAAAAAGGAGTAGCATGGATAGGTCCTTCACAAGTATAAGAGCACGCGCATGTATCCCTATCTTGAGAAATTAGACACAAAGCATGTCAAAATTATTCAAACATATAGTTGATAGACAAGAATAAGATAGGCACAGATTCCCTTGCAACTCGAGTACGGAAAGTAGCACTATTTGCTCATGCAATGTGTGGGTGTGTGAAGACCTTTACCCATAAGGTATGACTTTCAATATTTTGACCAATAGCAACCAGATTTTCTTAGACAGGAGAGAAAAAAAATGGAAGATAAGCCAAAAGTCAAACCTTACTAGGGCCTAGCCACCCTCATCTGATAGACTCCCCTTGAGATGCAGAACCTAAGTGATTTACTTGTACCATGAAGGACAACGTAAATGTTTTACTTGCACGTAGAGGGAAAGGCATAAAGCAAATGTAGCACATAAGCAGTGAATATATACTTTAAAGCATAGATTTCATACGATTAACTGCTTGTTTCTTATGGTGCTGCAAATTATAAGGAATGCCAGAGTTTATAGGTGCTAGGTTCAACTAGCATGTGGTCAATTTGGTCATCTTATCAAAACCTTCTTCTCTTATCCAGAATTTCTAGAAACAAAAAGGTCAGAGAAGGAAAGATGTACCTTATAGGAGAGTCGTAGATAGTGCACATTTTTCATCGCATGAGGAAAAGAAGCTATCAATCAAAACAAGTTAGCAGGAAATCTTTGCATATGTCAGATTTGTGTTCTCAACCATATGTAAGAATAATTCATCCATGCATAGTGAACTAATAAACCAAGTAAAATGCATGAGAGAGCTGACATACCTTAGAAAGGACCAACCAGCTACAACCTTCCAATTTTATTTTTTTATTATTACAACATCATGCTGGCAAACGACAAGAAGCTTATCCCAGCATGAAACATCATGTCTAGGACATGGCACACACACCAATGGCTTTTCGAAGGGACTCAAACCTGCTACCATCTAGGGGTTTGGTAAGAATGTCAGCCAATTGGTTTTCAGTGGGGATGAATGAGAGCGAGACTACCTCGGATTCCACAAGATCACGTAAGAAGTGATGCCTGATGTCGATGTGCTTGGTCCGAGAATGCTGAACGGGGTTCTTAGAAATATTAATAGCACTAGTATTATCATAGTTGATAATCATAGTATCTTGAGAGAATCCGTAGTCCCCCTGCAATGTCTTCATCCACAATAATTGGGTACAGTAGCTACCCGCAGCAATATACTCAGCCTCTACAGTGGAGAGGGATATGGAGGCTTGTTTCTTGCTCATCCATGCTACAAGATTGTTCCCCACATAAAAACATCCTCCTGAGGTGCTGTTTCGATGATCAACATTTCCAGCCCAATATGCATCAGAGTATCCTGCAACAACAAGGTTTGTTTCTCTAGAATACCAAATGCCATAAGAAAGGGTATCATTTACATACCTGATGATACGCTTTATTGCAGTGAGGTGAGATTCCTTAGGATTGGCCTGAAAACAAGCACATACTCCCACACTGAAAGCAATATCTGGTCGGTTGGCTGTAAGATACAGGAGGCTCCCTATCATACTCCTGTAAAGGGATGGTTCAACAGATTCGCCTGCATGGTCACTACTAATCTTGACATTGGTACTCATGGGAGTACGGGCACGACTCTTCCCATCCAAACCAAACTGCTTGACTAGATCTTTAGCATATTTTGACTGAGAGATGAAAATGCCTTCAGTAGTTTGCTTGACTTGAAGGCCAAGAAAGTAGTTAAGCTCTCCAATCATGCTCATCTCAAATTCCTGCTTCATTTCTTTAGAAAACTCATGGGCAAGAGAATCTAAGGTAGCTCCAAAAATGTTGTCATCAACATAGATTTGAGCAATAAGTTTGTGAGTACCTTGATTTTTGATAAATAGAGTTCGATCAGCTTGTCCCCGAGTAAATCCTTTAGTCAAGAGATAAGTAGTTAGACGCTCATACCATGCTCGAGGAGCCTGCTTGAGCCCATATAGAGCCTTTTTCAGCTTGTACACATGGTGGGGATGATGAGGATCTTGAAAGCCCTTTGGCTGTTCTACATAGACTTATTCTTGAAGAACATCGTTTAGAAATGCACTTTTAACGTCCATCTGATATAACTTGAAACCCAGATGACAAGCAATAGAGAGGATAATTCTGATGGATTCTGTTAGTATTTTTGCCTCATTCTGTGTTTGGACAAAATCACTTATGTGTAAAGATGCTGTAAACAGGGATTCCACTTGTCAGAGCATTTTCAGAAGACTCTGCACTGCGAAAAAGATAGAAGATTTCTGTTTTCCAGTCAGCCGTCCGGACGACGTGTCATCCCGTCTGGACGCCCATCTGCCAACTATTCCAATCGTCTGGACGATGTGTTCATCTCGACCGGACGCCAGACAGACCAGCATCATCCGTCCGGACGATGTATCTTTTCCGTCCAGACCTTACACTGTATCGAGAAGCTTCTGTTCCAGCTTGCATCCGTCCGGACATCTCAGCAGCCCGTCTGGATGCTTATCAGTACTCGAACAGTCTCAGATTCTTTTCAACTTCCAATAAAGTGAAGATCGATCAACCGTCCGGACGATGTGGTATCCCGTCCGGACGCACGTCTCCTTAAGGCAAGAATCACAATTCAAATATCACCGTCCGGACGTCAGTCAGCCTTGGTCCGGACACGTGCTCATCAGTTAAGGAAATTGCCTATTTGACTTCAACCGTTCGGACGTCTACCTCTCTTGGTCCGGACGCACGCATAACAGATATGGAAATTGCGTGTTGAAGTATTACTGTCCGGACGTTCATCACCCTTGGTCCGGATGCGCTAAGCCTTATAAGGAAATTACTTGCAGCGGCTGTGCGACCATCCGGATGTCAGTGTCTCACCGTCCGGACACAGGTCTTAAATAGGAAAGATTTTCAGCGAAATTTTCAGAAAATCCTATCTCATAGTTGTCCGTCTGGATGGCCCAAGTTCACCGTTCGGATGGCGTCCGTACATATTACTGCAGTCGCCCATTCTGCACCTCGGCCTATAAATAGAGGCCCCTGGCATTGAGAACTGCAAGAATTCGGTATTGAATTCCACATGAGCTCAGAGAAGTTCAAGATCCCTCTAAAGCCGTTTCAAGTGTGCTGCGCTACAACTGAAGTCTATCTTAGAGGTCGGCTCTAAGGTAAGGAATTCCATTGAAGACCCCTTCATGTAAGAGATCTGGTTGGGAAGCGTTCGTGTTGGGTTACACGTCAGAGAGCAAGGTACGACCACTGCATCGGGTTAATGTGAGTGTTACTATCTTGTATCTAGGTTTGTCTTCTGAATAGTGGAATTCCTATGTTTGGCAGCCCCGGAGTGGTTTTTTTCTCTTAATTGAGTTTTCACTTCGTCAACAAAAACTATGTGTCTTTTACTTTACGCTGTGCTTGATTTTTGTAGACACTTGTTGCACACACTTTCTTTTAAAAGTCAATTTCAATTTTCAATTGGTATCAGAGCTTGTTACACTCTGAGAAGATTAAATTCTTGAGTGTCATTTATTTTTTACTTCTATTTGCTACTATGTCTCAAACTCTTAATTTTGTTCCTACCTTCGATGGTATGAACTATGGCTATTGGAAAGCTCGCATGCGATTCCTTTTAAAATCTATTGACTGTTGGAATATTGTTGAAACTGGTTGGACTAAACCAGAGGATACAACACTCAAGACAGTCCCTTTGAAAAATGCCCGACTTTCCAATGATAAAGCCCGCCATGCTCTATGCCAAGCACTTTCTCCTTCTGAATTCGCCAAAATTTCAAATTGCGAATCAGCCAAAGAAGCATGGCAAATCCTGGAAACAACATACGAAGACACGAAACTTGTTAAATATGCCAAACTTCAAATGTTGATTTCAAGATTTGAAGAAATTAAGATGTTGGAAGAAGAGACCTTTGGAGAGTTTTACTACAAGATGAGTGACCTGAGGAACTCCATGGTGAGTCTTGGGAAACCTATCTCGGATGTAAAACTCATCCGAAAGATTCTAAGATCTTTGCCTAAGCATTTCAGAATCAAGGTGACCACCATTGAAGAAAGCAAGGATCTTGAGGAGATGAAGATTGAAGAGCTCGTAGGATCTCTTCAAACATATGAGCCATCTCTGCCCCCGTCAATAAGAAAAAGACCATTTCTCTAAAAGCTTCCAAGAAGAAGGTAGAAGCATCATCTGAAGATGACTCTGAGGATGAAGAAAAGGCTGTGGCTATGTTAGCCAAAAATTTCAGAAGACTGATGAAAGATGATCGTTTCAAGAAGAAGTTTTCTGAAAGAGTTAAGAAATCTCCCAGAGAAGCTAAACCTGAGGAAGAAGATAAGAAAGATCCCAGAGGACCCCGATGTTTTGAATGCTCAGGCTTTGGGCATATTCGGGCCGATTGCGGGAATCTTAGAATGGGCAAAGGGAATGCGTACAATGTGACTCTCAGTGATGAGTCAGAAAAAGAAGCTCCAGAGTCCTACAAGACACTCTACTTAGAGTATGAGAAACTGAGGGAAGGCCAAAAGCAACACCTTAATGATCTAAATAGTTTGCAGACCGAGAAGAGTTCATTGCTGCTCAAAGTACAAGAGCTTGAGGAAAAGCTACTAGAGACGCAGCTCCAGCTAGAGAGAGTCACTGATGAGAAGCTGACTCGTATGCTGTCTATCCAGAAGAGCCCAAATGACAAAATTGGCCTCGGGTATGTAGCTCCCTCTTCTGATGTTCCTTCTTCCTCAAAGACTGTGTTTGTAAAACCTACAGTCCCAGAGCCTCCTCCCACTGTTGAAGATAAAAAGAAGGAAAAGGTCAACGATGATGTTCCAGGCACTCAGGAGCCTCATTCCATCAGAAGACCTCCCATTTACCAACACTGTGGTCTCAGTGGGCATGTTCGCCCTCAGTGCTCCCTACTGAAAGCACAAAAGGCCAAAGCCAAGAAAGAAGTGCACAGACAAGCTCATTATGGCATTAGAACTGCGGCTCAGCATCAGACTCCATGGCATCAGGCACCTTACCAAGTACCAAGGTATCAGTATCAAGCCCCTTGGTCTCATGCTCCACAGCATTAGCGGCCTCAGCAGCGGTTTGCACCAGCCAATCACAGTGGCACCTACAAAAGCAAACTCAAGCAGTTAGAAGGCCTCAGAAGATGAAAGAAGAGCAATACTCCAGTGAGCCTCTTATCTGGATGCAGAACATGATGGAGTGGATGATGCAGTCCTGCCAGCAACCACCCACTGGAAGGCAGGCATGGGTCAAGAAGGACAGCTACCCCATGATAGGGTACAGACACACCTAGCAGTTTCGGGTGTTCATGCCTAGGATTCAGTTCCTAATCCTTTGGCATCAGGTTTGATTGCTCAGTTTACTTGACATATTGGTATATGCAATCTAGGAACTAGTTGTGTTTGCCCCCTATGTTTCTTGAGACAACCGTGCAGGTACTTCTTAGGGAAGACAAAAAAAGGAGGTCGAGCGACTGTTTTTCTGTAATGGCATCATTGAGCGTATATAGGTTTGATCTTGCCTTTGCATATGATGTTTTTTCCATATTGCTTGTTGATTTGATTTTTTTTTTTCTAAAAATAAAAAAAAAAAAAATGGGGAGAACTTGCAGGATTTAGTTCTTGGCGTTTTAGATATTGCATGTCTTTTTGCCTGATATCTCCATTCTGTAAGCATTAATCTACTCTGCTTAGATATAATTGAGAGTTTATGACTATATTGGCCAAGTGTTTTTCCTGTTTATGCAAAAAGTAGGATAACTTCTTTTCCTCACGCGATGAAAAAGTGCACTATCCCGGGCTCCCCTAAAGGTACATCTTTCCTTCTCTAGCCTCTTTGTTTCTAGAAATTATGGATAAGAGAAGAAGTTTTTGATAAGATGACCAAATTGACCTCATGCTAGTTGAACTTAAAGCCTATAAACTCTGGCACTCCTTATAGTTTACAGAACCATAAGAAACAAGCAGTTAATTGTATGAAATCTATGCTTTACAGTATATATTCTCCGCTTATGTGCTACATTTGCATTATGTCTTGCCTTTTACATGTAAGTAAAACATTTACGTTGTCCTTCATGGTACAAGTAAATCACTTAGGTGCTGCATCGCAGGGGGAGTGTATCAGATGAGGGTGGCTAGGTCCTAGTAAGGTTTGACTTTTGGCTTATCTTCCATTTATTTTCTCTCCTGTCTAAGAATATGTGGTTGCTATTGGTCAAAATATTGAAAGTCAACCTTTTGGGAAAAGAGTCTTCACACACACACGTGCATTGAGTGAGTTAAGTTGTCTATTTGAAATTTTTCTATGACTAGGAAAAATACTTGTGCTAATTAAAATCACAAATCTCTTTTATATCTCTGTTTAGTTTTGAGATGCTCTCTGATTGTGTTATCAGTTGATTATACATGTATGTTCTGACACTGACTTGAGAAAATTTTATCTCTGTAAAATTTTCCTCAGTTTTTCTGGTGTTTCAGTGTGGAGCGTCCGGACGGTCCCTCTTGGTGTCCAAACAGGTGGAGTTCAACAGTTCGGACGGTTCCTGTTTTGGAGTCCGAACGGATGGCGTTCTGAAGTCCGGACGGAATCTGTTCCACGTCTGGACGTGAGCTGTCATCCTCGTCCGGACATGCGTAACCGTTTTTCTCCTTTCCGAGGCAGCGCACATCCGGACGGGTACCCCACAGTTGCTATAAATTGCCCAGTTCGTCGCTTTCTCCCCTCATACCCCACAAATTTTTCTCCTTGGCATCTTGTGAGTACGTTCTTTTAGTTTTTGGAGTGATCTCATTTTCTGTGTGCATTCTCACTCTCATTCCAGGTTTTTTTTTTCTTTTTCTTGTCTTATTTCTTTCAGTTTATTTTACAACTGTTAGATTTTTTTTTGGAATGTTTTTGGGATATTTGCCATGCTGAAATTCCTTGGACTTAATTGTGATATTCTCTGTTTTTATTTTTACAAAAGTCCTTGTTACTACTGTTATTCTGCCAAATTTTTATTACACTAACAAGAATATTTTATTTGGATTATTTTTGGCAAAATTCTTGTTGGTTCTTTTGCAGAATCATGTCTGCCATCAGCTCTCAGCGTTGGGTTTGCCAGAGGACAGAAGAGCAAAGTGCCTTCCAAGCCAAGATGATGGACCGCAATGTCCTCGCTGAGCGGAACGTGGTCCGTGCTGACATCATGGTGCCTCCATTGGATAGCATTTATAAGACTATCCAAACCTATCACTGGGGCTACCTCTACATTTGTGCCTGCATCGTCCTCACTAGGCTAGTCAGGCTCTTCTATGCCAACCTTGAGGTGGCTCAGGATGATGAGCATGGGGTGGTACTGCAGTCCACTGTTGATAGACACATCGTCACTGTAGATCCCCGGACCATCAGTCGGTTCCTCGGAGTACCAGTCCTTGATCTGCCTGCCAGTCCTTACAATGAGGTGGTGCTTCCTCCCTCTATGGACGATCTCTGAGAGTTCTTCCATGCCGTTCCACAGGGTGAGGGGCGTCATACCAACATTAGGATTGGTGCAATAGCTCCGGCTCATTGTATGTTGGCCAAAATTGTTCAGCACAATCTCTAACTAGTTGCCAGGCGCAGTGATCTGATACTGAAGAGTGTACAGTTTGTTTATGCTGTTCATCTTCGCTTGACTTTTTGTCTTTGCAAGCATATTCTGGGAGTCATGCTTGAGGCTCGTGATGAGAGCAATACCGGTCTCCCCTTCGGCTACCTAATCACTCAGATCATCCTTCAGTCAGGTATCAATGTGAATGAAGAGCCTAGGACGAAGATCCAACAGCCCCTCAGCAAACAGACACTGATGAAGTCGAATGCGCAGCTGCGACGAGAGGATTCTGATGATGACATGCCTGCTGCTATGCATGTTGCTTTTCCAAACGTGGCTTCATCCTCTCATACTATCTCACTATCTGAGCCAGAGGCTAATTATTCTCAGATCATGGAGGCCTTAGTTGCCATTCAGGGAGGCATGTCCACCATGTAGCATTCCATCTCCTCCTTGCAGCTCGAAGTGCGGTCCATCAACAAGTGGGTGGAGCAGACTCATTTGGACCTTCATGAGTGCCTTCGAGTCCATCATCCGGACAGTAGTGATGATGAGGATGCTGCAGCTCAGACTGTACACATGCCAGAGGACGTTTGATTTCCCTCTGTTTTATTGTTGTTTGTTTTTGTTATTTTGAGACATTTTGTTAGTTTTTGTTATTTTGTTAAAAACTTAAACTAATATTACTTTGTTTACCCGGGTCCTTCTGAGACCGTTAGGGGGAGTAATTTTTATGACAGTTGGTTTTTATTACTCTATTTTACCCTTTGTCCCTTTGTGACAAAAAGGGGGAGTAATTTTTTTTTTTGGACCGGGAATGTATTTCCAAACCGGTCAAGTGATTTTTGTCCCAGAATGGCCAAAGGGGGAGTTTCTTAGTATTTTGGCCTCATTCTGTGTTTGGACAAAATCACTTATGTGTAAAGATGTTGTAAACAGGGATTCTACTTGTCAGAGCATTTTCAGAAGACTCTGCACTGCGAAAAAGATAGAAGATTTCAGTTTTCCTGTCAGCCGTCCGGACGCCCATCTGTCCACTGTTCCATCCGTCCGGACGACCTGTTCATCTCGACCGGCCACCAGACAGACCAGCATCATCAGTTCGGACAACGTATCTTTTCCGTCCGGACCCTACATTGTATCGAGAAGCTTCTGTTCCAGCTTGCATCCATCCGGACGTCTCAGCAGCCCGTCTGGATGCCTATCAGTACTCAAAAAGTCTCAGATTCTTTCCAAGTTCCAATAAAGGGATGATCGATAAACCGTCCGGACGATGTGGTATCCCGTCCGGATGCGTGTCTCCTTAAGGCAAGAATCGCAATTCAAATATCACTGTCAGGACGTTAGTCAGCCTTGGTACGGACACGCGCTCATCAGTTAAGGAAATTGTCGATTCTACTTTGTTAGTTTTTGTGTTGGCTGCATTATGTGGGACAAAATCACTTTTATGTAATGTTTCTGCTTTCACAGGGATGCTGGTTTATCCAGAGTCTACTCTTAAACTATGTTCTTCGAGAAGATTCTGTAAAGTTTTCAAGGATTTATTTCGGTTCCCTGTCAGCCATCCGGACGACGTGGTATTCCGTCCAGACGCTTATCAGTCAGCAATATCCATCCGGACGACGAGATCTTTCCGTTCGAACTCCCATCAGTGTCTAGAAGCTTCAAACAGTTCAAGATTTCATCCGTCCGGGCGCTCTTCAGAGTTCGAGAAAATCCCAGTGTTTCAGTGCATCCGTCCGGACGATGTGGTTATACTGTCCGGACGCCATTCAGTGTTTGACAAGAATTAGGGTTTCTGCCTCAAGACACAGTTATGGGAAGACGGCTGCTACCGTCTGGACGATGTGTGATCCCATCCAGACGATGTCCTCTATAAGGCAAGAACGTGCATACCAAGTTCAACTGTCCGGACGTCAGCCTTCATGGTCCGGACAATCAAGCTTCATATATGGAAATTTCGTGCACCAGTTCAACTGTCCGAACGTTAGCCTTCAAGGTCCGGACTCTCCAAGCCTTATTATGGTAATTTCATGCAGCCGAAGTGAAACTGTCCGGACGCTAGGGCAACACCGTCCAGACACGGCCTTGTTATGGAAGCTTTCGGTGCTATTTTGGAAAGGCGGTTGCAGTTGACCGTCCGGATGCTCGATCAAGCCGTCCGGACACCTTCCGGTATTTTGGTCATAACTTTTTACTCAAATATCGGATCGGGACGAAATCAGCGTCGTTGGAAAGCTTAAAAAAAATTCTGTCAACTAGCCTTCTGGACGGCCACTAGAAGCGTCCAGATGGAATCCGTCCGGACGGAAAAATTTTCCAGTCCGTATAGCCCTGCAGAAAATTTCAGAATTAATTTCCGGACAAGAAGAACTTGGCCCGTCCGGACGGCCCTGGCTCCCGTCCGAACGCGCATGTTTCAGACTCCGTTTTGGACTCGTTTGTGGGTTTCCTATGCCTATAAATAAGAGGCTTGAGGCATGCTTTCAATATAGAATTCGGTGGTGAATTCTCTACAGCTTAGAGACGTGATATTTCCTCTAAAGCCTTGCCAAGTGTGTGATTTGATCAGCAGTGAAGTCTATCTTAGGGGTTGGCCCTAAGGTAAAGGATTCCATTAAAGACCCCTTCAGGTAGGAGACCTGGTTGGGAAGCGTTCGTGTTGGGTTACATGTTATAGAGCAAGGTACGACCACTGCATCAAGGGTATGTGAGTGTTACTGCTTTGTATCTAGCTTTGTCTTCTAAATAGTGGATATCCTGGGTTTGGCTGCCCTGGAGTAGTTTTTCTCTTAACTGAGTTTCCACTCCGTGAACAAAATATTTGTCTCCTTTAAATTCCGCATTTAATATTTTGTTGCACACTATTCACTCACACTGTTAAATTTAGAAGTCCATTTATTTTTCAGACTTCAACCGTCCGGACGTCAGCCTTCATGGTCCGGACAATCAAGCTTCATATATGGAAATTGCGTGCACCAGTTCAACCGTCCGAACGTTAGCCTTCAAGGTCCGGACTCTCCAAGCCTTATTATGGTAATTTCATGCAGCCGAAGTGAAACTGTCCGGACGCTAGGGCAACACCGTCCAGACACGGCCTTGTTATGGAAGCTTTCGGTGCTATTTTGGAAAGGCGGTTGCAGTTGACCGTCCGGATGCTCGATCAAGCCGTCCGGACACCTTCCGGTATTTTGGTCATAACTTTTTACTCAAATATCGGATCGGGACGAAATCAGCGTCGTTGGAAAGCTTAAAAAAAATTCTGTCAACTAGCCTTCTGGACGGCCACTAGAAGCGTCCAGATGGAATCCGTCCGGACGGAAAAATTTTCCAGTCCGTATAGCCCTGCAGAAAATTCCAGAATTAATTTCCGGACAAGAAGAACTTGGCCCGTCCGGACTGCCCTGGCTCCCGTCCGAACGCGCATGTTTCAGACTCCGTTTTGGACTCGTTTTTGGGTTTCCTATGCCTATAAATAAGAGGCTTGAGGCATGCTTTCAATATAGAATTCGGTGGTGAATTCTCTACAGCTTAGAGACGTGATATTTCCTCTAAAGCCTTGCCAAGTGTGTGATTTGATCAGCAGTGAAGTCTATCTTAGGGGTTGGCCCTAAGGTAAAGGATTCCATTAAAGACCCCTTCAGGTAGGAGACCTGGTTGGGAAGCGTTCGTGTTGGGTTACATGTTAGAGAGCAAGGTACGACCACTGCATCAAGGGTATGTGAGTGTTACTGCTTTGTATCTAGCTTTGTCTTCTAAATAGTGGATATCCTGGGTTTGGCTGCCCTGGAGTAGTTTTTCTCTTAACTGAGTTTCCACTCCGTGAACAAAATATTTGTCTCCTTTAAATTCCGCATTTAATATTTTGTTGCACACTATTCACTCACACTGTTAAATTTAGAAGTCCATTTATTTTTCAGACTTCAACCGTCCGGACGTCAGCCTTCATGGTCCGGACAATCAAGCTTCATATATGGAAATTGCGTGCACCAGTTCAACCGTCCGAACGTTAGCCTTCAAGGTCCGGACTCTCCAAGCCTTATTATGGTAATTTCATGCAGCCGAAGTGAAACTGTCCGGACGCTAGGGCAACACCGTCCAGACACGGCCTTGTTATGGCAGCTTTCGGTGCTATTTTGGAAAGGCGGTTGCAGTTGACCGTCCGGATGCTCGATCAAGCCGTCCGGACACCTTCCGGTATTTTGGTCATAACTTTTTACTCAAATATTGGATCGGGACGAAATCAGCGTCGTTGGAAAGCTTAAAAAAAATTCTGTCAACTAGCCTTCTGGACGGCCACTAGAAGCGTCCAGATGGAATCCGTCCGGACGGAAAAATTTTCCAGTCCGTATAGCCCTGCAGAAAATTCCAGAATTAATTTCCGGACAAGAAGAACTTGGCCCGTCCGGACGGCCCTGGCTCCCGTCCGAACGCGCATGTTTCAGACTCCGTTTTGGACTCGTTTTTGGGTTTCCTATGCCTATAAATAAGAGGCTTGAGGCATGCTTTCAATATAGAATTCGGTGGTGAATTCTCTACAGCTTAGAGACGTGATATTTCCTCTAAAGCCTTGCCAAGTGTGTGATTTGATCAGCAGTGAAGTCTATCTTAGGGGTTGGCCCTAAGGTAAAGGATTCCATTAAAGACCCCTTCAGGTAGGAGACCTGGTTGGGAAGCGTTCGTGTTGGGTTACATGTTAGAGAGCAAGGTACGACCACTGCATCAAGGGTATGTGAGTGTTACTGCTTTGTATCTAGCTTTGTCTTCTAAATAGTGGATATCCTGGGTTTGGCTGCCCTGGAGTAGTTTTTCTCTTAACTGAGTTTCCACTCCGTGAACAAAATATTTGTCTCCTTTAAATTCCGCATTTAATATTTTGTTGCACACTATTCACTCACACTGTTAAATTTAGAAGTCCATTTATTTTTCAGACTTCAACCGTCCGGACGTCAGCCTTCATGGTCCGGACAATCAAGCTTCATATATGGAAATTGCGTGCACCAGTTCAACCGTCCGAACGTTAGCCTTCAAGGTCCGGACTCTCCAAGCCTTATTATGGTAATTTCATGCAGCCGAAGTGAAACTGTCCGGACGCTAGGGCAACACCGTCCAGACACGGCCTTGTTATGGCAGCTTTCGGTGCTATTTTGGAAAGGCGGTTGCAGTTGACCGTCCGGATGCTCGATCAAGCCGTCCGGACACCTTCCGGTATTTTGGTCATAACTTTTTACTCAAATATCGGATCGGGACGAAATCAGCGTCGTTGGAAAGCTTAAAAAAAATTCTGTCAACTAGCCTTCTGGACGGCCACTAGAAGCGTCCAGATGGAATCCGTCCGGACGGAAAAATTTTCCAGTCCGTATAGCCCTGCAGAAAATTCCAGAATTAATTTCCGGACAAGAAGAACTTGGCCCGTCCGGACGGCCCTGGCTCCCGTCCGAACGCGCATGTTTCAGACTCCGTTTTGGACTCGTTTTTGGGTTTCCTATGCCTATAAATAAGAGGCTTGAGGCATGCTTTCAATATAGAATTCGGTGGTGAATTCTCTACAGCTTAGAGACGTGATATTTCCTCTAAAGCCTTGCCAAGTGTGTGATTTGATCAGCAGTGAAGTCTATCTTAGGGGTTGGCCCTAAGGTAAAGGATTCCATTAAAGACCCCTTCAGGTAGGAGACCTGGTTGGGAAGCGTTCGTGTTGGGTTACATGTTAGAGAGCAAGGTACGACCACTGCATCAAGGGTATGTGAGTGTTACTGCTTTGTATCTAGCTTTGTCTTCTAAATAGTGGATATCCTGGGTTTGGCTGCCCTGGAGTAGTTTTTCTCTTAACTGAGTTTCCACTCCGTGAACAAAATATTTGTCTCCTTTAAATTCCGCATTTAATATTTTGTTGCACACTATTCACTCACACTGTTAAATTTAGAAGTCCATTTATTTTTCAGACTTCAACCGTCCGGACATCAGCCTTCATGGTCCGGACAATCAAGCTTCATATATGGAAATTGCGTGCACCAGTTCAACCGTCCGAACGTTAGCCTTCAAGGTCCGGACTCTCCAAGCCTTATTATGGTAATTTCATGCAGCCGAAGTGAAACTGTCCGGACGCTAGGGCAACACCGTCCAGACACGGCCTTGTTATGGAAGCTTTCGGTGCTATTTTGGAAAGGCGGTTGCAGTTGACAGTCCGGATGCTCGATCAAGCCGTCCGGACACCTTCCGGTATTTTGGTCATAACTTTTTACTCAAATATCGGATTGGGACGAAATCAGCGTCGTTGGAAAGCTTAAAAAAAATTCTGTCAACTAACCTTCTGGACGGCCACTAGAAGCGTCCGGATGGAATCCGTCCGGACGGAAAAATTTTCCAGTCCGTATAGCCCTGCAGAAAATTCCAGAATTAATTTCCGGACAAGAAGAACTTGGCCCGTCCGGACGGCCCTGGCTCCCGTCCGAACGCGCATGTTTCAGACTCCGTTTTGGACTCGTTTTTGGGTTTCCTATGCCTATAAATAAGAGGCTTGAGGCATGCTTTCAATATAGAATTCGGTGGTGAATTCTCTACAGCTTAGAGGCGTGATATTTCCTCTAAAGCCTTGCCAAGTGTGTGATTTGATCAGCAGTGAAGTCTATCTTAGGGGTTGGCCCTAAGGTAAAGGATTCCATTAAAGACCCCTTCAAGTAGGAGACCTGGTTGGGAAGCGTTCATGTTGGGTTACATGTTAGAGAGCAAGGTACGACCACTGCATCAAGGGTATGTGAGTGTTACTGCTTTGTATCTAGCTTTGTCTTCTAAATAGTGGATATCTGGGTTTGGCTGCCCTGGAGTAGTTTTTCTCTTAACTGAGTTTCCACTCCGTGAACAAAATATTTGTCTCCTTTAAATTCCGCATTTAATATTTTGTTGCACACTATTCACTCACACTGTTAAATTTAGAAGTCCATTTATTTTTCAGACTTCAACCGTCCGGATGTCTGCCTCTCTTGGTCCGGACGCACGCATAACAGATATGGAAATTGTGTGTTGAAGAATTGCCGTCCGGACGTTCATCCCCCTTGGTCTGGACACGCTAAGCCTTATAAGGAAATTACTTGCAACGGACGTACGACCATCCGGATGTCAGTGTCTCACCGTCTGGACGCAGGTCTTGAACGGGAAAGATTTTCAGCGAAATTTTTGGAAAATCCTGTCGCACAGTTGTCTGTCCGGACGGCCCAAGTTCACCGTCCAAACGGCGTCCATACATATTATTGCAGTCGTACATTCTGCACCTCAGCCTATAAATAGAGGCCCTTGGCATTGAGAACTGCAAGAATTCGGTATTGAATTCCACATGAGCTCAGAGAAGTTCAAGACCCTCTAAAGCGGTTTCAAGTGTGCTACGCTACAACTGAAGTCTATCTTAGAGGTTGGCTCTAAGGTAAGGAATTCCATTGAAGACCCCTTCAGGTAAGAGACCTGGTTGGGAAGCGTTCTTGTTGGGTTACACGTCAGAGAGCAAGGTACGACCACTGAATCGGGTTAATGTGAGTGTTACTATCTTGTATCTAGCTTCGTCTTCTGAATAGTGGAATTCCAGGGATTGGCAGCCCCGGAGTGGTTTTTTTCTCTTAATTGAGTTTCCACTTCGTCAACAAAAACTATGTGCCTTTTATTTTCCGCTGTGCTTGATTTTTGTTGACACTT